>NC_142941.1:23087636-23135136 GCF_046866305.1 Octopus bimaculoides | reverse complement strand
GTGGTGGGTTTAACAATGACGTTCCAACAGTAAACAAGTGTATTTTTTACTTTTCCAAGCATGCTATGTAACTAGATGTGTACTACCAAAGATGACTCGCATGTTTAAGAGGGCAGCAGGAGATTTGATGGTTCTTTGGATACTAATTATTAGCACGTCCCACGAAAATATAACTGTTCTCATGTCGGCATGATGTAGAGGCTGTTTTCTGCAGTTGATAAGATGGAAAAATATATTCCAGTAATACATTACTAATATTAATACATACATACATACATACATTTGTGTGTGTGTGTGATCACCCAAGAAGCGATAAAATATAGGACTGCAAACATAAACGTAGATAGTTCTTTAACAGATTTTAGCTTAAATACATTTTAGCTTAAATTTTCAAGAACTTCGAGTTTCGCGTCAGGGATCTTTCAGTTGACAATCTGCCTGAGACTATTGACTCTTAAAATCAATGATGCTGGAATATATATTTTCAAATACTTTCATTTGACTTTTTTTTAGATATTAAGACAAGCGTATCTCAAAATAGATTTCATGTACGAAAATATATTTGAAGAGTACGTTTTTCTTGGTGGTATCTGATCTCCATTATTTGAATTGCATCTTGGTGGTTCTTCTCTAAATTATTGATATATTTTTCGCAGGAATTCTCAATGGCCAGATAACTGAAGAGATGTTGGCGTGGGCTCCCACCTCGGCATCCGAAACTCGGAGTTTTATCATGGCTACCGAATAAGTGTCACATATTTTTATAGATAAATTCCTCTATTTACATAATATCGAGGTCTCTTTCTTTTGTTGTCCTTCCTATCAATATATATATATATATATATATATATATATATATATATATATATATATATATATATATATATATATATACATATATATACATATATGTATATATTTATATTTACATATATATATGTGTGTGTGTATGCATATATATATATATATATATGCATATGCATACACACACACACACACGCACACACACACACACACACATACGTATATATATATATATATATATATATACATATACATACATTCATACATATGCATATATGGGTACAGGATGCCACCAACAGTAAACAACATGAAATACGAAAACAAATGAGTTCAATACGCAGACAACGAGAGAAACAAATGGAAAACAGGACAAGCACACAAAGAACGACCCTTCATCAGTTGTCGGCTGTCTATCTACATATATATATATTTATACGTATATATATATATCACACACATGGGCATAAACAACACACGCACATACAATAGCAAACGCACGCACACACACGTACACAGCAACGCACATATACACAACATACACATACACACAAACACACACGCACGCACAAAAACATATACATACACACACGCGCACATACAAAATACACACACACACGTACACGTACCCAACACCTACAACCCCACACAAACACGAACACACACATACTCAAAAAACCGCCTGTTGACCTTCCACCTAACACTGTCTATAAGCATCCACTAACCATTCCTGCTACTAATTCCTTCCACTACGTCATACACACACACACACATACAAACACACTAACAGATAATCCACCAAACCATGCACACACACACACACACACACACACACACACACATACATACGCACACACACGTTCTGTTATCACACACACACTCGCAGACTCTCGCGCACGCACAGATATTCATCTCTCTTTTTCACTCTCCTGTCTTAGAAAGAACTTTTCCCCCACCACCTCCTCTTCCGGTCTTTTCACATTGTAACCTCGTGGGCATCGGTACCATTTTCCCCTTTCTCCGTTTTTCCATTCTCCGAACTTTCCATCTTTCCGACGAAGGGCTACGCCCGAAACGTCATACACTCTCTCTTTCCTTTCCCGAGCGTCCAATAACACTACCCGTATCACGTCCTCAGTTTGTTGTTTTTTTTTGTTATTGTTTTTTTGAACTTATATATATATATATATATATATATATATATATATATATATATATATATATATATATATGTAGATAGATCGCTGACCACAACATTTATATATTTTTTTCTCCTTGTTTCTCTCCTTATTTCTTTCTGTGTTCCTTTCAGTTGAAGAGCGTAGCTCGAAACGTCAAAGACTTTCTCTATTCCCGAACGTTAAACTAATACATCCATTTGTTGTTTACACCACCTGTCTTCGTCTGTTGTTTTTTTTTTCGTAAATTCTCCCATATATATATATATATATATATATATATATATATATATATATGTAGATAAACAGCCGACAACTGATGAAGGGTCGTTCTTTGTGTGCTTGTCCTGTTTTCCATTTGTTTCTCTCGTTGTTTGCGTATTGAACTCGTTTGTTTTCGTATTTCATGTTGTTTACTGTTGGTGACATCCTGTACCCATATATACATATGTATGAATGTATATATATATATATATATATATATATATATATATATATATATATAATTTATATATATAAATTTAAAGAATGGAGTAAACGCATATTATAACTGCATACTTTTATTCGGTTATAATGTCTTACGTTTAAGCTGGTTCCCATACATTTCCCTGAGGAGAAGTTTACATTTTTAACATCGCCGATTCCTATGGATCGCATAAATTGTAATTTTTCGAAACATATGTCGGAATAAAAGTATGCAGTTATAATATGCATTTACTCCATTCTTTAAATTTATATATACTCAAATACCCAAAATATCAAGGAGTTTCTACCTCATAAACAGGAGTTATACCACAGTTATTTTGTGATCTTTGCTACCCTGGTATCTATTAACCAATTTATTTTATCCGAGTTATTTATTACTAGGAGAAAATAAATACATATGATAAAATATAATTTATATATATATATATATATATATATATATATATATATATATATATATATATATATATATATATATATATATATATATATGTATATATATATATATATATATAATTTATATATATGCATACACACACACACAGATATATATATATGTATGTATATACACACATATATGCACACATACAATTTCAAGATATACACTTCTAGGTAATATTATATACATGTAAGTAACGATATATGCATATATGAAGGCGGTGGGCTGGCAGAAACGTTAGCACGCCGGGTGAAATGCTTAGCGGTATTTCATCTGTCTTTACGTTCTGAGTTCAAATTCTGCTGAAGTCGACTTTGCCTTTTATCCTTTCGGGGTCGATAAATTAAGTACTAGTTGCATATATTATCGACTGACCCCCACTCCGCAAATTTCGGGCCTTGTGCCTAGAGTAGAATATATGCATATATGTAAAAATACATACACATATACACGCATGAATTAACGTACTCAAACAGTGGGTAGAAATATGCATGTTTAAAGTATGCTCGTATGAAAAAAATTTTTATATGTGCATATATGCATATATATTCGCATACGCACATACGCATTCATGTATCTACACATATACTTAGGCATTACTACATAGCTAAAAGACAAAAAAGACGAATTATATGTAACACACTTTTCTATATACTTATACACGTACATGTTACATGTACATATGCATATTCCTGTTTTAATTACCGGAATTTAATTATTTGGGCAAAATCAAGGCAGCTGTTAGAGAACATGTTGAATTTTTGCAGTTAATAAATTATATTATTGCTCCTTCTCCATTTTCTGAATTTTAATATATATATATATATATATATATATATATATATATATATATATATATATATATATATATATATATATATATATATATATGATATATATACATATATATATACACACACACACACACACACATATATATATATGTATGTATGTATGTAAATTGGTCAATAAGCAGTTCATATATCCAGAAAAATGCACACTCTAAAACATTAGAGCAGTAGTATTTAGAAGTTATTTGTTATGGTTGGTCAGAGAGTGACCATTGGTTCCGCACCTACAAGGCGTTTAGCTGTATAGGCGACTCAGTCTCAAATGACCGGAGGTACGTAACCTCTCTAACTCTTTTCACTCAACATTAAGTCTTGCGAGAGAAGGGTTTTCTTTAGATTAGTGGCCAAATACTTCACACAGATAGTGATGTTTGTTTAACAGACACAACTTAAAGAGTCTCATTCATTTGTATACCTCGCGTTAAAAAGATTTTAGTAATCACCGCTAAACTACGAGTGGAGGCAGGCTGCTCATGCAGTGTTAATGAGTGTCCAGTGGATGTAGTGTATGAAGCTGAAGTGATGACCGGCACTGGTGACTGCAGCAGCGGCGTTGGTGATCACAAAAAAGCTCCTTTCGCAAACCAGGCTATAAAACACATAGCAAATTAATGCAAAGTAAACCAATATCTGATAAGCTAGCCTTCTATCATCATACACTAACATAAATCATTTTCGCATGGTTTTGGTTGCGAAACGGCCGTTACACTATGGATTTCAACTGGTGAAATAAACATATTCATCTCATACCTTCTGACTACCTTTATATTCTATATATACACAGGGCCGGCCCCAGGGTTGCTGGCGCCTCGAGCAAGCTGAGCTTCGGTGGGTACGAGCGGAAGGTTGTGGAAATTTACTTGTCTTTATCACGCTCTCCTTGGCGCCCCGGGCGGCTTCCCGAGTTGCCAAGAACATTTTCCTTCATCAGCTACCCCCATTTTAACACCGGCGTTTCGAAGAGTTGGGCAGAACGCATCGTTAAAATGGCTCTTCCCTTGGACCGCAAATTAAATCTGTATACACAAATTAAACCTGTGCCATGGAGGAATGTAGTGGCGGACTAAAAACAAGACAGGAAAACAAACGGAAAAGGCTATGCGGCCAGACGTGAAAAATTATGTGTATATGAACGCTGTGAGGCACGAACTGAAAGCCGGGACGAAGTAAGTTCGCGTGTTTGCTCGGCGATAGCTAAGGAAGAAAAGGATTAGTGACCGGAAGCATGTGACCAGGGAGGGGTAAGAATGAGAGAGTGGTAGAGGGACAAACAAGGGGAGGAAGTAGAAGAATAGGTGAGCAACGAGAGGAAGAGAGAAATATAGTAGTAACAGAGGAAGAACGAGAGGGGGGAAAGTGATAGAGAAAGAGATAATAGAGTCGCGTCAGAAAATATAAAGTTGAAAAAACTACTTACAACAGGGATGACGCAGGCGTTCGATCATGTAAAACAAATAATAAATTAGTAAATCCATATATACGTACAGGTATGTGCATACCTACGTCTACCTGTATATATACGTGCATATCTGGGTACAGGACATTGCAAACAAAACGTAGACAAGAAAATAATAATAACCAGAGTACAGAAAACACACAAGCCACATAGAGAACATTTTCCTTCATCATTGGGCCGAACGCGATGAGATATTGAACGCTGTGATGTGACGAAGCTGAACGGAGAGAGACAGTAGTTTCGTCTTGCCTTTATGCTGGCTGAAGGGAGAAAGGAACCCTCCGCTTAGCAGGTTAATCCACTAAGCGGGAAGAGCTATTCTAAGAGCACCGTCGGAATTAAATTTTTTTCCTATCAAAAAGTTATCCAAATTCTGGAAGAAGTGGTAGTCAGTGGGGACAAGATCAGGTGAGTATGTTGGATGATGGTGAACTTCCAACTCCAACTCCTGTAGTTTCACCAATGTCATTTTTGCGATGTGTGGTCTGGCGCTGTCTTGCAGTAAAATAGGTGTGGATCTGTTGACTAATCTAGGCTGTTTTTTTTTTGTAAGTTTCTGCATCATTTGGTCCATTTGGCTGCAGAATACTTCGGCCGTGATTAATGAGCCACGTTTAATGAAATTATAATGGACCACACCTGCGCCAGACCACCAAACACACAACATCAACTTCTTTGATGAGTTTTGCTTTTTGGACTGTGTTTTGGTGGCTCGCCTTTGTCCAACCATGGTGCTGAACGTTTACGGTTGTTGTATTGGATGCATTTCTCATCACGTGTTACAATTCGCTTCAAAAATGATTCATTTTTGTGACGAGAAAGTAGCATAATGCAGGCTTCCAAACGTTGATGTTTTTGCTTTTCATTGAGTTCATGGGAACCCACTTATCCAACTTTTTCACTTTACCGATTTGAACTAGGTGAGTCAATATTGTTTGCTTGCTAACATCAAACAACAATAATTCACGGGCACTTTGAGATGGATCTGACTCGACGGTGGCTTTCAGTTCGTCATTATCCACCTTTGTTTCTGGTCGACCGCGTTGCTCATTTGTAAAGTCAAAGTTACCAGAACGAAATTTTGCAAACCAATTTGATACTGTCTGCTGTTAGAATGAAATACTCCATCATTATTCCGAGCTGTCAGTGATGCTGTATTACCAAGAAAGAACTCATATTTCAAAACTGTGCGAATTTCCGACTTATCCATCTCTAAACAAAAATAGCAAAAACGATTTACAAATACTTTATAAAGCGCAAAATGAGTTCGAATAAAGAATTAGATGTGTCAGCTTTCTAACAAAAAATAAAGATTGTCAAAATATAATAATGGTGCAAAATGAGAAACTGTCAAAGTTTACCATATACCTTGCTACAAATTTCATACTTCACGATCTAATATAATTAGTTCGTAGTGTTGATTTTGTAAACAAACTTTCTGTGCCTTTACTGCAATGATTTTTGGTAAGCAACGTGGATTTTTACAATTCTGTAAATAATAATAATAGTATTTTATAAGCTGAAAGCTTATAAGTGATCACTGCGCATTGACTAAAGAAAATAGTCTAATAATGGGGCATATAAGTCCTCGACAGAAAAAAAGTAGGTTTTCCCGTACGCATGGGAGGGACTTGAACCCATATCTCTTTGTTTTTTCGTCCAAATATGCTACCGTCACACCAACGCACAACGTGCTTCTTTCTGTCAGATTTTAGAACTATAATTAGTTAGTAGTGATGCTTTTGTAAACCAACTTTCATGTGCTCTTCGAACTGATTATCTTTCTTAAATCAGACAGAAAGAAGCAGGTCGAGCATTGGTGTAACGGAAGCACACTTGGTTGTAAAAGCAAAGAGATGTGGGTTTAAGTCCCACGCGTAAGGGAGAATCTACTTTTTTTTTCTGTCGAGGGCTTATATGCTCCATTATTAGACTATTTTCTTTAGTCATTGCGCGATAATCGCTTATAAGCTTTAAGCTTATAAAAATAGTGTTATTTTTATTTACAGAATTGTAAAACCCGACGCTGCTTAACAAAAACCATCGCAGTAAAAGCACATGAAAGTTACAAAAACAACAATACGAACTAATTATAGTTCTTAAATCTGAGACAAATGGTGCTGGTGTATTTACGTTCCTGTAGCTTAGCGATTCTGCAAAAGTGACCGATAGAATAAGTACTAGGCTTTTAAAAAATAAGTCCTGAGGTCGATTCATTCGACTAAAACCCTTCAAGGCGGTGCCCCAGCAGGGTCGTAGTTACATGACTGAAAGAAGTAAAAGTTAAAAGAAAATTATAATTTCATATATATATATATATATATATATATATATATATATATATATATATATATATATATATATATATATACATACATATATATATATATATATATATATATATATATATATATATATATATATATATATACAAATAACGACAAATGGATAGTGGTTCACTCGCTACAGCTGTTTTAGACGTGTTTTTCTTTTATCGATGAATAGAGTTATAGCATCATGTGAAAAAAAAATCGTTTTCATTGGGTAAATACATGCACGAATTAAACATTAAAAAAAAAAAGATATTCCGCGAATCCAAGTATGTGCCATTTCATGATTCTCTGGCGAACTTCTGGCAAATTCTCTGGCCGAAGTTCGCCAGAGAGTCATGAAATGGCACATACATTCGTGGGATGTTTTTTTTTTAATGTTTAATTTGTGCATATATTCACCTGATGAAGGGTTTTTTTTTTCGCATGATGTAATAAATAACTCTATTCATTAATAAAAAAAAAACGTCTGAAACAGCTGTAGTGAGTAGACCACTATCCATCTGTTGTTATTTCTTTATTTTTCATCTTGGATTTTTTTGGTTTGACGAAACACTTTCAAACTTGGGATACTGGTAGAATGTGTCATATAAAACATCTTTTTCTCTTAGCCTTCTTAACAAAAATTAGTTCTTAATAAGTTATTTCATGTTAAAGTTGTCGTATTTCTGTAATTTCAACCTATCACCGACGTCTGTTCAGCTGAATACAGTTAGTGCTCTTTTTATAAACAATGATTTTTACCGGTGTCATGAGTGTTATTCCCTGTTTATCATTATTCCCTAGTAAGGGTTTAGGGTTTTAGGGTTAGGGTTCGGGTTTTAGAGTTAGGGTTAGGGTTTTAGGGTTAGGGTTGGGGTTGGGGTTAGGGTTATGGTTATGAGTTTTAGGGTTAGGGTTACGGTTATGAGTGAGGTTATGGCAAAAATAATCATAACCCTAACCGTAATCCTAAAACTAACCCTAACTCTAAAACCCGAACCCTAACCCTAAAACCCTAAAGCTAAAACCAGTACAAACGCACGAACGATGTCATAAATAAGAGTAACACGGGTAGTTGTTGACAAACAACGGCACTAATTTTATTCAAGGGAAAAGATCCCATGACACCGTTGTTTACATTCCACGCCATTAATTATTTTCACCTCAATAGACGTCAGTGATTGGTTGAAATTACCGAAATACGACAACTTTTTACATGAAATAATTTCGAATACAAAAATTTTTATCTTTTCTATAATACAAAATATACAAGTATACGAAGTTTGAAAGTGTTTCGGTACCAAAAACACTACATAAAACATAAATGAAAAATGTTGCCCGTCAAACCAAAAAGATCCTTCATCTTCCTCGGAACCTGCAATTAGCGTAGATCGGGAGTCTATTGAGTGCCGTACAACAGGTGCAGTGTTCGTACCTAAGTGCTGCTTTGAAACTCGTGGTGTATTCTGTCGGACGCTTGTGACTGTACATACAGCTGGAATATAAATCCGTCTTTACTTCGGTATGTACGAATATATTCCTCTAATTTCGTTTTGTACACGATAGCGATTTCATTAATCAGATAGATATAAATAAAGCACAGAAATGATTTGAATAATTTCGCATTAAACAGAGTTGAACAGCAAGTTAAAATAGTCAAGTATCATAATATAATATAATATAATATAATGTAATATAATACAATACAATACAATACAATATAATATAATATAGTATAGTAGAAAAATAACAAATATTCATAATAAAAAAGGAATATTACTACTTTAAATGGAACCAGTAAATATTTATACAGGAACAGGAAAAAATGTTGTTAGAAAAGTTAAGAAAATTAGCAACGAGATAATATACAAATAATTAAAATTACGGATAACAGTTAATATCAGAGAAAAATGATAATTGCAACGAGAAATGAAATGCACTCAGTAGAAGTGCAATATGTTACAATACATAAGTAAGCAGAATCCCTACGAAGGTTTTATTAACCTGATATTGGTGACGGGTTAACAACACATTATGTTCATTAATTAGCCCAAATTTACATCTTCGAATTTAAAGTGCCTCAGTGCAACACGAACTACAACTGCCGCACACCTTTATACGGAAGTGCTATCCGTATAAGTGACAGCGAAATAGAGTAAACAATACAGGCAAAAAAGTGATATTTAGAACGCAGTATCGCCGTTAAAACAGCAGAAAAAATTCTATTCTTTAAGTCCGAAATAAATTTTGCTAAAGAAGTATGTTATTTTGCTAAAGAAGTATTATGTAATTTGTACATGCTCTTAAAAGAATGTAAGTAATTGCTTCATCTCATCTTGAATTAATGTTGTGGTAACAATATAGCAGTAAACCTTATCGAATGTATGGACTGAACATTTATATATTATATTCGTCCGGAGGCACTGGCCACGCAAGGGGCAGCCATCTCTGTCCTTACAATTACACATGCCGTCAGGTTTACTAAATAGTCAAGAATTATTTGTTGAATTATTATTAAAGTTAATCTTAGGAAGAAGCACAGAATCAATAGTAGTATTCATGTTAGATTGAGATGCGTTATTAACGGAGGAGCTAGAGGCAGACAAACTACTAATCAGAATCACTTATATCATTTTAAAATTTGTCTAAATTCTTGTTAATAGCAGCTATATAACCAGCTAAATTAGGTGTGGTGGAATTTAACGAAGTGTCTACAAGGTGCGAGAGGTATTTGAGGACTTATTTGGTAATTAATAAAACGACTCTAATCAAGCAAAAAACCAAGCGTATTTTGATAAAAATTTATCGATAAACTTTCTTATGAGATTATTCTATAAATCCATCTTCAGCTTCGATGACTGCTTCAATGCAGTACTGGAACCGTCGATATAAATTCACCATTGACTCTTATTCATTTTTGAGATCACCTGGATTGGGCGTAAAGCTATGCTATTGTGAGGATATCAATTAGTCTCTTTTCAAACGCAGTAGTCCTTGGGATTTAAATTTGGGGGAGTTTGAAAGCCACGAGTTTGGTGTTACATGACTGTAAGGATTATCTGACATTCATTATCATAACATCGAAAAATACCTTAGGAATGAGAACCCAGGTTCGAAATTTCTCCAAGACACCTGATGAAGGATGGAAACGTTTCAGCCGAAACGTTGCGTTAACAACAAACAAGGTGAGGAGAAATATCCGTCAAATGTAAATAATATAAATAATGTACATAATTCCTCATCTTTTAAATACTGAACTGAAATAAGGACATATTATTATTGCTTTACTCTAGGCACAAGGCCCGAAATTTTTGGGGAGGGGGCCAGTCAATTAGATCGATCCCCAGTAGCAACTGGTACTTAATTTATCGACTGCCAAACGATGAAAGGCAAAGCCGACCTCGGCAGATTTTGAACTCGGAACGTAAAGACAGACGAAATACCACTAAGCATTTCACCCGGCGTGCTAATGTTTCTGCCAACTCACCGCCTTAAGGACATATTATTATTAGAAAGTAAATGAGTTTATTGAGTTGAAATTCATCACTATCATTCTACAAAGAATGAATACACAAAAAAATGGGTCAGACAAAACAAAGAACAACAGAGTTAGAAACATTGTGATTTGGATTTCCCGCGGTGTTCCAGATCTGGTTGATCACGGTAAAAGTGTCCAGCAGCAGTAGTAAGCCAGCATACTGTCATTCTAGAAACCTTGGTACCGTTTCTCCATAGCACTAATGACCTGGTGAAATCTCTCACCATGTTCATCAAACACTGCTCCAAGGTTATCTGCGAAGAAATTCAGATGGGATCTAAGAAGTGAACTTCCAGTGACATGTAACAACCCATTGCTGAGTAACATTTCAGAAGATTCTTGATGCCATCCTTGTAGTCCATTGCCTTCTTGTTGCCCAAGAAATTCTCACAAATCCAAGTGAAAGCATTCCAGTTCATCCAGTGTTGTCTTGAAGTTGACATCTTTGAGTACTTCTCTGATTTGGGGTCCGACAAAGATATTCACTTTCGCCTGTGTGATTTTGGGTAACTTTTCTACAATATACTCAAACCCTCTGGCATTTCTCTTCCCTAGTGTCTTTACAAACTGTTTCATCAGTTCAAGCTTTATGTGCAAAGGAATCAATAGGACATTACATGGATCTACAAGAGATGTATTTTTGACGCTAGACAGTCCTGGCTGGTATGATGTTCTTGTCTGCCAGTTTGATTCCGAATAATGTCTGCCAGTTGCCTGACTATCCCATAAACACAAGAAGCAACTGTATTTTGTGAAACCTGACTGCATTCCCTTTAACATTCCAATGACTTTTAAATCTCCACGTATTTTCCATGAGTATCTTTCATAGGCAATGACATGAAGTAAAAATTCCATATTCTCATATGATTCATGAAGATGAACGGGTTGTGCAATAGGAATGGATGCTTCAGATTACCATTATGAAGAAGTATAGCTTTTAAACTTCGTTTTGAAGAGTCAATAAACAAACGTCACCTTGTAGGATCATGATCTTGTGATAAACATCCGGAAAGTCCATCGATGTTACTGGAAATAGATACAAACGGCTATACTTATATTGAATTTGAGATGATGAAATATTTCATCAGACCAATTATGAATGGACAATTTGAGATATTGAAATACCTATTTCGTCAGACAAAACTTGATTGGTTAATTTAAGGTGATAAAATATTGCATCTGAACTATGCAGCAATGAATAATGTAGTTCATTTTAAAGGTATGTTTGCATGATGTAAATGAAGTACAGGCATCCATGTCATTAATTGGAATTTCTATATAATGCATGAGCTAAAACAAAAAAACTTTCTCATCTTGAAAACTGTACGTGATATAAAAAAAACTAATTGTATATTTGAAATCAGCATTAAAAACTACACCTTGACATATGCTTGATGAAAAATACTTGTTGACCAGTGTAATTGGTAGTTACAACAGAAATAATCTCTTAGTAAGAAAGTTGAGGGATGAAAATTATTTCATTATAATTGGGAGCTAAAGACACATGGTCTCCGACTGCAGTTAGAAATATCTTTCAAGAGAGTTGAAATCTAGTTTTTTTTTTATATGTCCGCTGAAACGTTCTAGAATGTTCCATAAGGTCTTCAGGTGTAAAAATTAAATTTTATTGCCTATCACTAACAGATGTCACAAATGATTGATTGACTTTTACCAAATATAATATCATTATTCGCCAGCGGCAATTGTCTTTAGTCCACATTATCAAATATTAACTAAAATGTCCATATTATCAAATATTAACTAAAATATTAACTAAGAAGTGCGAACTTTATTTTTGTTAGATGCTAGTTAACATCTTGTCATTGTGTTTCTTTATTTCTTTGCATTAAATTTATAATAATTGAGCTTAACCATCATGTTTCTCATAAATAAGACCAGCCCAGCGAATAAGATTATTTATATTATACTATGGCCACTGTAACCACTGTAATAACAACCCTCGTTGAATCAAATCGGGGGTTTTAAACGGATAAAGAACATGTCATTTGCTATACTTGAGGATGTTAATATTTTGCTAATTTTTCCACCGAGGTCGACTTTGATTTTCATCCTTTCGGGGTCGATAAATTAAGTACCAGTTGCGTACTGGGGTCGATCTAATCAACTGGACCCCTCCCCCAAAATTTCGGGCCTTGTGCCTAGAGTAGAAAAGAATATTTTGCCAATTAAACACACGCACTATATATTTGGTCTTCACTTCAGCTTTATTACTATTATTTTAGTTTCTTTGTCAAAGTTCTTCCGTCACACATTCTCTGACCTCTTCACGAATTCTCTATCCTACATGTCTCCTCTTGTTCCGCTTGTTCCTTTTGTTTCGCTTACTCCATTTGCTTAATTTGATGGTAGATTTCATTTAGAAGTGATTATAATATGTTATCCCATTTCACACATCTACAATTTATTATCTTATCTGCAATATAGACTTAATTCGGCCTTATAACCAAATTCATATCTAACCTAGTAATATTCATAAAATATCTGTAACTAAACCTGTCGGGCTATTTGAATTTTTGAGGATGTTTTTCGGTTTCCGAAATACAACCAATTCTTTTCAGAGATTCATTGATGAAGTTGTTCGTTGTTTACATTTTAATTTCTTATATTGACCATTTATTCTTCCGCATCAGAACATGAAGAATTTTTACAGTAGCTTTTTACTTACTTGTCACACTATGGTGTTGTAATTAACCCTACTCAATGTCTTTTCCGTATTCCATCCCTAATACTCTTAGGACATGTTATGGATAAAAGGAATCCAGCCCAAGCAAGATAAGGTGGAAGCTATGTTACAGTTTCCACCACCCAGATCTTTACGGAAATTGCAAGAATTCCTAGGGCTTGTTAACTTTTAGAGACGTTTCACTCGGCACTACACTGAAACGATATATCCTTATTACACAGTTGTTATGTAACCGAAAAAAAGAAACATGCAAAAATTACTCTGACAGCAAACAAATAGTTGTAAACGATTGTTTGCAGCTATTACAGACAGGCTATTTAAAGTTACTTTATTGGCTCATATGAAACCAGAGGGACCCTCATTTCTTTTACTGGACTGCTTTTTAAGTGAGAATCAGGGAGTATTCAACAATTTATTCATAACTCATGGCAGCCCTTTTCATTCTTCTTAAAGCGTTTGAAACCAGCTGAAACTAAATCCGGTTCTTCTGTTAGTGGATTATTGGCTGCTGATTCATTCTACTAAACACCTTTATCATTTGCTTGAAAGACGACAGTTCTTCATGTATACCAATCGTAAACTGTTGACTTACGCATTACAGTCAAATATCAGTCAAACATTCTCTGAGAGGAATTCGGCACCTAGATTTTATATCACGATACATGAAGAAGGTTAACTGTGCAGCAGACGCTTTATCTCGAGTATATATTGATTCTTTGCATTCATAATGCAAGTGACTTGAAAAAAACTGCGTCTAATCATGAAACTGATGAAGAGTTTCAACAACTCAGAAATTCATAATTTTTTTCTCGAATTTCGTCTCTTTCTATTACTTCCTTCTACGATGTTTATATCGTGTGATATCGTGGCTTTTGTGCCAATGAACAAAAGGCCCTTTATGGCCGGCCTTTTGCTCATTCGCACAACAGACATTGGCATTTTCTACTATTCACACTTTGGAGTTTTTACTTCTGAAAAACTCTTTTTTGGCTCAATTTGTTTGGCTATGAATGAAGAATAGTATTCGAGAATAGGTTAAAAATGCACATCGTGTCAGAAAACTAAAACTTCTTCCACTCCGGATACTTGCCTTCAACACGTACATATAGACGTTGCTGGACATTTATCTCCGATAAATGACGACCTCTGTTTCTTAACGTGCATTGATCTTTTTCTTGAAGGCCTGAAACCATTCCTATTCGGTACATTTCAGTTGCATTTAATCTTTTTTATATTGGATCTTGCGTTTTATACTCCTACCTCAACATCTATAGACGAACGTCGGCGATTTGGATCTATTCCTTTCACTGAGCTTACACAATATGCCTGGTACAAAAAAAAAATTCGTATGACGACATATCACCTAGCCTCAGATGGAATGATTGAAGGTTTCATCATAATTTCAGCATAGCTTTTTAATCGTACGACGACACAGATAGATGGTTGAAATATCTGCCGATAATACTAATTTCAAATTTTGGCACAAGGCCAGCAATTTCGGGAAAGGTAGTGAATCAACTACACCGACTCCATTGCTGAACTGGTACTTATTTTATTGACTCCGAAAGGATGAAAGGCAAGGTCGACCTCGGCGGAATTTGTACTCAGAACGTGAAGACGGACGAAATGCCGCAAAGCATTTTGCCTTACGCGATAACGATTCTGCTAGCTCGCCGCCCTTATATCTACCGATAATATTAGTCGGTATCTAAGAGAGTGAGCTAGCAGAATCATTACCGCGCCGGGCAAAATGCTCAGCGCCATTTACGATCTGAGTTCAAGTTCTGTCGAGGTCCACTTTGACCGTCATCCTGTTGGGGTCGATAAAAAAAGTACTAGTCGGGTACTGAGGTCGATGTAATCGACTTGTCCCCTCACCCCAAATTGCTGGTCTTGTGCCAAAATTTGAAACCAACATTATTCGGTATCAGATCATCGGTTAAAGCGGGTCTTGGTTTTTAAATCCAGCAGAATTATCACATTGATTCTACTGGAGAGGTGGTTGGGAATTCCCACATGTGAGGAGGCCAGTTATGTGCGTAACTTGCGACAGCATAAATCTAATTTGCTAAAAACAATAGCAAGGCAACAAACTGTTAAAAGATACGTTCCTGCTGATATTAGTGGGTTGGTCTCATGTTTATAGTACAAAGCTGTAGCGTACCGCTTATAATGGACTCTATCGTGTTTTGCATGTTAATTCGAAATATTTTGTGATTGATGTGCATAGGAAAAAAGAAACGGTCAGCACCGACAGATTAAGAAAAGCTTTTATTGATTTGGTCTCTTCACTCGCAAGCCAACTCGCTACTTCACATACAAAATTTCTATTAAAATACAATTCAAAGATGCACAGAAAACTATTACTACCAAAATCAGTAGCAGAATGCATTGGCCTGCTAGACATGTAGAAATATGTTACATACAACTGTTTATTTAAATGATGCACACACACACACTAGAAAAACTGTAAACATTCACACATATTTATATAACAGTCAATGAAGACTGAAGCAATTTACACCTGAACAATTTGATAACATTACGTTTTGGTGCATTTACCATCGCTTAACGTCCGCCTTCCATGCAGGCATGGGCTGGACGGTTAGACACGAGCTAGCCAGGTAGACGACTACCCCACCAGGCTACTGTGTCTGTTTTGGCAAGGTTTTTACGGCTAGATGCCCTTCTTCACACCAACCACTCCGCAAATAACTATTTCTTCCAAAAACAATTTTCTAACAATCCCTAACTGAATGAACTGAGACGAAGAATTTCATTTTTCTTGACTGCTAATTAATATTCATATATTTAATTCATAGTGCTTGTTTATTGTTATATGTCATTGCTTTCACTACAAACTCGAATGTACACTTGGTCTAATTCCTTGGTGTCGTTCATTTGTCTTGAATGAATGCACTGCGATAAGATTCCTGTAGCTTTTCTCAAATTCGAACCTGGAATGTTTAAATTTGAAAGCCAAAATCACAGGCGAACAGTACTACTATATGTGGTATTATCGATTTCAAATTTTGGCACACGGCCAGCAATTTCGGCGGGAGTGGGTAAGTCAATTACATTGACCCCAGTGTTCAACTGGTACTTATTTCATTGACACCGAAAAGATGAAAGGCAAAGTCGACCGCGGTGGAATTTGAACTCAGAACGTGAAGACGGAACGAAATGCTGCTTAGCATTTTGCCTGTCTGCCAGCTCGCCGCCTTGATATGTGGTAATATTGACCAAAGATAATCGTTGTTGGTGAATTTAGTAGTATAGTCATCTGTGACGTCAGTTGGTGAATGGTAGTGACAATCAAAAACGAAAACTTTAATTTTTGCCTTCTTAAGATCTTATGGAACATTCTAGAACGCCTTGGCGGGCTTATAAAAACCCTCGAATTCAACTCTCCCGAAGGACCTTTCTTACTACAGTCGGAGACCATGTGCATTTAGACCCATGTTTAATAAAATAACCTTCATTTCTCAATTTTCTCTCAATGAGATTATTTCTGTAGTAATTGTTAATTGTAACATGAAACATTTCCTCTCTTCTGACACTTCATTATTTCTCACATACATAACATGTGTAGCAGATTTGAAACCGAATCGACAAAGTGCCAAATAAAGGCCGTGGCTTAGTAACAGCCATTTCATGTGATCAGCCGATTAACTTACCAATCAGCATCGAGACATCACGATACAACTTTCTAGAATCTTCTAGAACAATGCTCTGCAACCTTTTTCACTAGCGGTACACTTATACTCTTTGCAAAATTCGGCAGCACACCTAAACCAAAAATATAACTAAAAGTATAAGGGAAAAAAATTATACTCAGTTTACACTGCAACACACCTAGCACACCAGTGTACCGCGGCATATCGGTTGCGGAGCACTGTTCTAGAACGTCTCCTAACAAGGCTTATACATAAACTTGCTTTGGGTGCCAAATTTTACATTATCAGAACCGCCTCTTTGAAAACCACATTCTCAGTTTGCAGCATTTATCAGTCGTTCTAACGACTCCTTATTCGAGTAGATAACAGTTACAGTTTTACAGTCATGAATCCAGCGTGAGCCGACTTAACCAGCTCTTTTGTAATAACGAATTGTCTTTCCACTGTGTAAACTTTGTTGCTGTATTTTGAATTCAAGACCATCATGGAAAATATTTTGTGCGGTGAATAAAGTTTCTATAAAATTGTTCTCGACCGTTTGTGCTTATTTACCACAACAGAACCAAAACCAACCACCAGCATCTCATATCTTTTATTCAATGACCTACGTGATAATTTGTAACACCATATCCCTCTGACACATACATACAATATATTGCATATTATGTATATTTAAAATGCTTAGTGTTGTTAATAAATATTGTTAAGATAATTCTTTCTCTAGCCAATTATTCATAGTGTTAAGGCGGCGAACTGGCAGAATCATTAGAACTTTGAAGAAAATGCTTAGCAGCTCAGAATACAATGCTTAAGGCTCAGAATATAAATATTCAGAATTCAAATATCGCTGAGGTTAACTTTGCCTTTCATCCTTTCAGGATTGATAAAGTACCAGTCAAATACTGGAGTCGACTTGCTGCCTTCCTTCGAAATTGCAGGCCCTGTGCCAAAAATTGCAAAACTAGACAGAAAGAATTAATTATTCAAAATGTTAAACATAATACAACTATAATATGTATAAAAGCAGAAAAGTATATATTTTAAATTAATTTAATCTAGTTAATTATATAAAGCAATACGTAATCATGAAATTATCAATGTTTATCCAAATGAAACAACTGTTGAACACGACTTAAGTATGAATTACATGTGAAATGTATGCTTTACTGTTTTTATTCTAAATATGTTGCTTTATAAGATCGTTTTGACCGATTGCACAGGTCTGCGGCCAAAAAGTTGTTTCACATTTATTGGGTGAACTTGATCAATTTTTACCTGCTGATTAAAAAAATTCCAAATAAACGGTCCTATCACATATATTTTCTTCACAAAATCGGTCATTGCATTTTACCATTATGTTTGAATTTGACTAATGCCTTTTATTATTACTATTAATTGCGATATTTAGACTATGGCAGTATAATTAATAGGCGTAATTTTGAAAACTAAGCATCTGGCAATGCTTAGACCGCCCCAGCCGCACAAAGAGGTGTCTGCATCACTGTAGCTTCAGCCAGCCGAAAACAATGAAGAGAAAAATAAGTGTTTTACAAGGTCACGTTGTTTGTTAAAACGTTTCTTTCTTTTTTTTTAATGTCAGTTATTTCCTCATGCCTTTTTTCAACGTATATATGCTATATACCTTATTTTATTGTATTGTAATAACGCCGTGCGCATGCGTAGTCTCACGCATGCGTAGAATTAAACAACCAAGCGTTCCCGCTCAATTCATTCTCTTTCTTGCTGGCCAGCATAGAGCAATGGACGTGTCAAGAGTGTCTCTAACATTCGAACTCTGGAGACAGCCTCTTTACGTGTTAAGCTGTCTCTCTACATCTTTCGGACTTACGCTCGACAGCTCGCTCACACCTACATAACAACGTCCCAACAACAGAAGCTGTAACAACAAGAACTAAAGATGTATATATTTACCACCTGAATAAATGTTGTTTAAGTTGATAGTCTGGAGTTCAGCGTTCCGTTATATTCTTTAATTTTATAGTAGGAAAGTCAGGTATACATCTAAAGATGTATAACCCACTCTCTACTATAGTATCATATGTTACATTTCAATGTTTCTTTAATGGTATAGATGGTCGGGGTCTCACGGGGTGAAACCATCTAATAACGACTCTGTTCAGAAACCTGGAATAATACATATATGTGTACCAGAGGGGAAAGGGAGAGACATAACCGAACAGAATGTTTAAGAGAAAATTTATCGATATATTAACATGTGTGCGTCATGTATACCGAATAATAGACAGGCCGTCATGAGAACAAAGTGTATGTGTGTATAGGCATGGATGTATGTGTGTGCGTTAAGTACATATAAGAATAGCAATGAAGAAGGAGACAATGAAAGAGTCTATAATGAGAAGTTAGACGAATGTTCATAGACACAAGAATGAGAAATACCAGTTCGTAGTCAATTGTACACGGTAATTGAAATAATGTATCAAGAAGTTGCTGCGATGATGCGGAGCCGGAGTTGCGGTACATGTCGAACGAAGTTGTGGCTGTAATGCTGCTGCCTGGGTCACTTGGTACAGAAATTCTTGCAGGTTGTATATTCGCTGTTAATCCATGGTGAAGTAATTCGCAAACAGTGCAGTACTGAAACCTGGGCGTGATGCTGGTTGCTGTGTAAGTAGAGAGATGATGTTGACGACGTTAAGAAGATGGCGCCGCAGAGAGATGATATTGACGACGTAAAGAAGGTGGCGACGAAGAAAGATATTGCCGTAATGCTGTTGGACGGGTGTTGTCATCTAGCTCGCAGGTTGTATATTTGCTGTTGATCCATGGTGAAGTTATTTCACGAACAGTGCTGTGTTGAAACCTGGGCGTGTTGCTGTTGAACGGATGTGTCGTCTGGCGTGGTCGCTGGAACTGGCTGTGTCTTATGTGGTCAGTGGCTAGACCTTAAAAGGTCTGGAACCAAAGACCTCGAGACGAGTTTTTATTAGGAACAGTAGGCTCAAACTGGGCTGAGAACAGGCTGTCTCACGTGATCTTATTTAGGGGCTCCGAGTAGTTATACGCTGCATATCGGCACGACAGAGCAAGCGACAAATTGCGCCAATACCAGCCAATCAGTGTAGTGAAGACAAGGGGGTCTAAATAACGGCTAAAGGCTAGCTGTTATCTGCTACGTTCGAATGTACGTATATATAATAAAGGGGAGAGAGGAATTTCACCCGAATGTACACTACAATGGTATTACGTATATATTTAGATAGCAAATCAAATATATGCTGTTAAAAATGTCCCCTTCCCCTTTCCTTACAGACCTCCACATCATTTGAAGCAAGGCTGTAACTTTGGTTACATTTGTAACTTTTGTTACATTTGTGGCGAGTTTATGACTACAAGACATCAGAGAAACATCACCAAACTTGTCAAAAAATCTTACTATGTCTAATTTGATGTGAAATTAGGAGACCAAGATAAGAAGTGGGTTCCTCAGGCATATTCAATATTTGAAGAACTAAGACAATGAACAAAATGTACAAAAAAGTCTTTTCGTTTTCGGGTCCCAATGATATGGAGAGAGCCTAAAAATCACAGTGATGACTGCCACTTTTTCTCACGTAAGGTGCAGGGACACAATTCGAATAGTGAGAAAAACATTGTTTATCTAAATGCCCCACCTGCGTTGCGACCTGTTTCCCATGGACCAGACGTTCTACTTCAATCACCAACAAGAAACCTTGAAGACATATACTTGAGTTCTTAGTCAGAAGACAGAAAGAACGATAATGAGGAAGACTTCAATAGCGGTGAAGGTGAAGAACCTCTACAATTCAATTAGTGTGAATTAAATAATCTAGTGAGGGACTTAGGGCTCGCAAAAGAGTCAACACAGCTTTTAGGTTCCAGACTTAAATCGAAGAATCTTTTAGCTCGTCGCACATCATCCTATTGATATCGTAAACCGCAAAAAAAGAATTTGTTCCTTATTTCGCTCAAGAAAATGATTTGGATTGCTTGTTGATCCATCAAGACTATTAGGAAAGTAAGGCATAAGTTACAACCTTTATAAATGGAGGCTCTGTATTGACTCTTCAAAGAAACGTCTAAAAGCTGTTCTACTGCATAACGATAATGAATATGCTTCTATCCCTGTTGGGCATTCAGTGATCACGAAGGAAAAATATAAAAATTTAGTGTCATTCTTACACAAGATTAAATTCAAAGGTCACAACTGGATGATTCGCGGCGACTTGAAAATAATTTGAATGTTGCCTGGACAACAGTCAGGCTACACAAAACTACCTTGTTTCTTCTGTTAAAGGGACAGTAGAGCCAGGAACCTCCATTGATCTAAAAAAAAAAGTAGGCTTACGTTTACACCAGGAACAAAGAATATCTTTTGAGAAAGTTTAGTTGATCTGAAAAGGGCTCTTTTACCTCCTCTACACATAAAACTTGGCCTCGTGAAGCAATTCGTAAAAGCTTAGCCACAAGATGGAGAGGGCTTCAAATATTTGAATAGTAAGTTTCCTGCTCTATCAGACACCAAGGTTGAAGAGGGTGTATTTGTAGGACCAGATATAAGGAAACTTGTCAAGGATGAAAATTTGAAAACTCAGTGATTTTGAAAAAGATGCATGGGTTAGTTTTAAAGATGTGATGAAGAACTTCTTTGGCAATCTCAAGGAACCAAACTACAAAGACAGTGGGAAGAATGCTGGAAAAGTTCGAGGCCTTAGGATGTAAAATGAGCATTAATGTTCATTTCCTACATGAACATGTGGATTTCTTTCCAGAAAATCTGGGGGCTGTGAGCGAGGAGCAGGTTTTATCAAGACATAAAAAGATGAAAAGAAGATATCAGGGGAGAGGGAACGTCAGTATGATGGCGAACTACTGCCAGATGTTGCATCGCGAATGCCCATCAAATGCTCACGATCGAAAGAGTTCAAGGCATAGTTTCCTAGTAAAAAAGAAATTTTTAGGTGCTGAACCTAAAAAATGAATAGAAGCCGTGAAAAAACCCCCATTTTCTCACCTTTCAGTTGCATTTGTGCCATTTTATTCATTTTTATTGGTTTCATTTTGTCCTACCATATGTAGAGTTATCTACAAATTGTGGTATATTTTATCGTCAAATTGTGAGAAAACCTTAGATAATGGGAAAGAGCTTTTTTTCATATTACGATATAGCACCACAAAAATATATAAAGTAATTTACAATTGTCAAAACAATTTTCAAAAAGTCCCATTTCGCAGACCTGTACTATGTAAATACATGCAAATCGATCCCGCCTGGATTTACTGTTATGTTATTAGCTTGTTGGAGTTTAACGACCTGTTGTTAATCAAGTTCTTAATTACCGTGGATTTATT
The DNA here is from genome assembly GCF_046866305.1 of Octopus bimaculoides. NCBI lineage: Eukaryota > Metazoa > Mollusca > Cephalopoda > Octopoda > Octopodidae > Octopus > Octopus bimaculoides. The sequence goes on along the minus strand of NC_142941.1, from coordinate 23,112,342 downwards.
TTTGATGTTTATACATCAACTCTCTTTATGTATGTATGTGTATGTGTGTGTGTGTGTGTGTGAGTGAGTGAGTGTAATTTTAAAACATACCTGTGAAACGAATAGCAATACACGATCTGAGGTATTCAACACTCAGTACAACACAAAACAATCAGGAGAAAGATGCGGAAATTGATGAATCCCTCACACAGATGTAAATGCTAAGAAGCGTATAAGTTGAGAAAGTAAAGGAGATAAAGACTTCTCACACAATCCTTCGTGAACTGAGGAAGGACATCGTTACAGCGAAATAGAAGGCTAGATGATGATGAAATGATACGGTAGATAGAACAATAAAGGTAAGAGATAGGCCTGGAAAGACTGGAAGAATATACGGAGCAAAGTAAATGATAAGGTAGTTAAAAGTAAATCTTGTCATTTATTTAGATGTACTTAGCAGAGAGAGAGAGAGAGAGAGAGAGAGAGGGGAGAGAAAGAGAGATAGATAGACTGAGAGAGAGAGAGAGAGGGGGGAGAGAGAGAGAGAGAGAGAGAGAGAGAGAGAGAGAGGTCAAAGTTCTGCGACATGACGATCAGAGGTATTGCAAACTGCAGAGCAGTGTATGAATCAGAACGTCGTGGCTGAGAAGTTTGTATGTAATGATAGCAACTCACTCTTCTCACCGACGAAGAGAAAAAGCATAGAAAAGCTATTACTAGAGGCTACTGAGGGGAAGAAAGCATAGGAGAGAGAAAGGGATTACTCCAAGCAGACCCAAAAGAAGAACCAAACTATTAAAATTGACTGTTGTACAGACGAATCAGACGAATTGATTATATGTATAAGAACACAGGAAAAGTAGTCGGACAATTAGATATAGTAGCTGAGACTCTGAAGCTGAGTAGTTGCTGAGACGGTAACTAAGTAGTAGCTGAGACGGCGAAGTTGAACCCGCACTAGTTGCTGGCATAAATGAACATGACTAACGTAGCAATACCATCATTAGCTACAATAAAGGCAAAGGAGATGCTCTCCAGTAGAAATAATTACAACAACAGCAAACTGATGGACAAAGTTATGAAAGTAACAGAAAAAGCTAATGCGTAACTAATTAGGAAGAAAATTTGCTAAGAGGAATTATGCTAAGTCAGAATACCACAAATATACTTTTCCTAAGCAGATAAGTACAGAGGTGCGATCAGCAAGATGAAAGTCAATAATGAGTATAGCGAGGAAGTTAACATGCAGATAAATACCATCAGATCTCGGTTCTCAGCTCCTCCTGTTTATTACTGCACTTCAGGCTTTAATAAAGGTTCTCCTTGGGAACTTCCGTCTGCGCATGACCTAGTTCTCAATGCTGGATCTGCCGAAGCAATTGTGAGGAAATTCTAAACGTGAACGAAAAACTTGAAATAAAGAAATCCAAAACTAAACCTAGTAACAACAAAAGTTTTAGTTAAAGAGAAACATGTAAGTGTCCAGTGTATAGAAAAGGAGCGTGCAGGCTGTCTATATGTTGTAACCAATGTAAACTATAGATACAGAAGAGATGACATGAGATCACAAGCAGGCTAACTGAAAAGAAGGGCTTCGTATATATTAGGTGTACAGGATTATTAATTAGTAGTAGGAGCATCCATAACATAATTTGTATCAAATATTCAGAGGGCTTCTTCGAAGTCGTTTCCAGGACCTAGGTGACCAAATTAACAATGGAAAAGGGTATTCTTGAAGCAGTGTCACCTGAGTAAGAACGTGCGGAAAAGTTTAAGAAGCTACTATCTCTGCTGACGTCATAAAGATTCCCTTTCCGAGTGAAAGGTGCAAGGTATGAGGCTTGTATAAGAAGTACGATGTCCATTAAATGCGGTCGAAATGCCGCTGAGCATTTTGTCCGGTGTGCTAACGATTCAGCCAGTTCACCGCCTAATAAACGCATTAATATTAAAGGCTAAAGTAAACTGGTTCGACAGATTTGCGTATTGAACATTTTGAGGTGGGGGTAGTTAATTAAACATTAAGTTACTGTTTTTTTAATAGAGTGTAGTGACGTCATATTAGCGCCAAAAAGCATAGGCGCCATTGCTGAATCCTTAACCACGCATGCGTGGGTTTAAACATCGAAGCGTTCCCGCTTCGATTCTGTCTCTTACCAAGGCAGACAGCGACCAAGCAAGACGTCTAAGCAAGCTCTCCCATTTGAGTGTGGTTGAACCAAGTTGTCTCTATAAAGACACCAGCACGAAGAACCGTACATCTACATTTCAGGCTACTCTAAAACCGGACAATTAGAAGCTGTTTACCTTTTCCACCGAACAATAAATATTTGTTGTTGTTGATCAGTTTGGAGTTTCTGCGTTCGGTTCTCTTCCAATTTAATGTAGGAGAGTTAGGTGTATATCTAAAGATATATAACCCACTCTCCTAAAAGAGTTTCATTTCATCATTATGGTGGACAACAAAACATATGAAAGGTGATATCAAAAGGTTCCCAGACTAGTTGTGTTTAATAAAAAAAATTACTTATTTAGCTAAGTTTTAATATCATCTTCGAAGTATCACGCTCTTGATTGAACTGCGGCTCTGTCATGCCTTCTTCGGTAGTGGAGATGAACGGCTCTCTTCCATTGTGACGGCTGCCGCTTCGTCTCGGGGTCGTACCAATAGACCACTCTAGTCACTCTAGGTGATGATCTCCGACATGAAGGGTGGGTCATCAACAGCACACTGACGGAGATCTTCACAAACTTCGACGCGATGTTCTTTCTGCTCAGTGGTCAGCTGGTGGTGGTGGGAACAAACTTGGCAGAGACACGCCGCATGTTCAATTCAGACGTTACGATTGCCTGCACAGACCCATACGACAGACCAACAACATCAGCAATGTCATTGATTGTCCTCCGGTGATCCACATGCACAAGCTGATGAATTTTCTCCACATTTTCGGGGGTGACGCTCGTGGCAGGTCTTCCAGATCGCCCATCGTTTTCCAAGGACGGTCTTCCGCCATTCGAAACATTGCCTCGTGGCCGTAGGCTTGCTGAAGCATGCTCAATGTCTCTGTAACAGGCTTCCTAAGTTTAGCACAAAATTTCACGTTGCCTCTTTGTTCCAACTTCCTGCCCATGACAAAATCGCAGACTACAGCATACACGTGATCGCAAAACACAAATTTCTTAACTTGCGAAGTAAATACAGCAATGTCATTCAGCACACTGCCTCATGAAGGTCACTGCTAGCTCTCACTGTGCACGCAACCATGTGCTGCCAGCTGTTGGTGCGCTACAGAACTAGTCCGGGAACTTTTTGATACCACCTCGTATCATCTATAAATTCTTAGCCATCACTAGTAGCTTCTTAAACTTTTCCAATGAATATAAGTATGCCTATATATGCAATAAATTCTTTTCTTGTCTGCGAGCATATTGTGTATACAAAGGAAATGCTTACATTCGTTGTAACATCTAGTGTTGGCTAAAAATCTATAGTTATGTTCTATAGTAAATTATACCGCTCTTTTTCTACCTTTCTCTCTCTCTCTCTCTATACATATATATATATATATATATATATATATATATATATATATATATATATATATATATATATATATATATATATATATACTAGCTTAAAAGCTAGTTCCTATGGAGGGCTCTTCATTGGGCCTTGGGCCCAACAATGACACTTCATGCATTGAGTACATATTAAATTTCATTAAACTTAAGCAATATTTTTCAAGCAATGAACAATTTTTATAAAGACAATGATATAATTTGTCGACTTGGAACTTATTGCAAAGCTGCATGATAAACAAAATTTGTTGTCTTCCCATTTGGGGTCAGTATGAATAGCTTGTTTCTATTCCCTACCCTTCAACAACCAACATATAGTTGGCCGTGAGAAAAGCAGGGTTCCATGAGATGAAGCCTAGTTACTTTCAATGATTGTTCTTGGGACTTATTGATTGACATTGCATAGTTCACTCTCATTGGAAACTGAAGTCTTTTGAACTCAAAAGGAAGATCTGGAAAAATTAAGAGGATTCTTGGAATTAAAACACTTTCCTCCTTTCTTGGACCAGTAAGGATATTTGCTTTCAAGATATGAGGAAGCATCTTCTTGACAATTAACCTCGTTCCATTACAAAACTTTGGAGGATCCAGATTTCTCAATAGCGTAATAATAAAATTAGTCGAATCTATTTTCATGCAGTCGGGGAGCACTAAGTTTCCATAGCTCCGAGGGCCGACGACATGAAAATAAGTCTGACAAATTTTACTAATTTCTGAAAAAATACTAAGTTTTCAACATTTTTATGGTAGAGAGTTATGAGAGGTAATATTGTGTGAGAGAGTGAGTTCAATACATATTTCAGTTATGAAGCACGTGTTATGGTTAAATTACTTGATACAGTTATATTTGGAGAAATATATATTTTTTAATGTTAGGATTACGAAAGAAACTTTTTAGTGAGTAGTGTTATGGTTAAATTACTTAATTCATTTATAATATATATAGAGACAGATTTTTTTTTCAAAATGTTAGGATTAAGAGATAAACATTTTTTAGAGAGTAGAATGGCACTAACCTTTAGGAAGAAATTTCAGTAATTGTGTGCAGCCTTTAATAAATGTCCAAGAGCTTTCAGTTCTCAAAGTTATAAAGCATGTGTTATGGCTTAAAACAGAAAGAGCTACCAAGAATGAAGAATAGTAGAAGAGTCACTGAACAGTGAGAAAGGGGTAAAGCACGAGGAATAGTAGAAGTGTCGAAAAAGTGTCACACACTGACACATTGACATTCGCTTTCGCATTTATTATATTTATATATATTCTTTTATTTGTTTCAGTTATTAGACTGCGGCCATGCTGGGGCACCATCTTGAAGAACTTTTGGGGCCGAACGAATCGACCCAATAATGTATGTTTTAAGCTTGGTACTTATTCTATTGGTCTCTTATACTGAGCCGCTAAGTCGTGGGGGCGTAAACACGTTGTCTAGAGCTGGTTGGGGACAAACATACACACACACACACACACGTATATGTTGCGCGCGTGCTCGTGTGTAATGAATAGCTTCCTAGATTCTTAGTCTGGATTCGAAACCGAACGTACATTTTGCTACCAGTTCTTTTCCTATCATTCTCAGTTTTTATACTTGGAAATCTATGAGCATCAATAGTTAACCTTGTAACCTTTTCAAGTGATACTTGTGTCAAGGCTAATTACAGAGGAAAAATCCTTTGTTGAGCCTGACCTTATTTTATAAGGAAAGATATAATATATATATTTACACACACACACACACACACACACACACACACACACACACACACAAACACACACACACACATATGTATGTATAGTTGTAATTTACAAAAAAAGACAACAACAAAAGACGAACACAGGTGTGTATACACACACACACACACACACACACACACACACACACACACACACACACACATACACACACTCATACCTCGGTACTACAGACCCCCTTTAACGGATTTTGGAAGCAACGGACAAAATCTGGAGCAGCCAACTCAATTTGCAAGTCCCGTGCACTATGGGCGGTCACTGTATTTACATCAGTGTAACAACACGTGTAACTCATTGCTCCATGGTTTTTGCCCCTTTTTATGTGTTGCTTGAATTATCATAATTTTCTATAACCATGCTGTCTGGAGGAAAAGAAAGAAAGAGGAAAAGGATGAATTTAACAGTAGTACAGAAGCTTGACTTTGTAACAGAGTAAGCTGGAAGGAATGTCTTCTATATGTAACGTGTTCGAGTTGTAACAATGTGTATAGTTAGCATCTTTTAAAGACAGTTCATAGAAAGAAACCATTTTCAGTGATTTCTTAGAGGCGTGAATAAAGAATATTCAGAAGGCAAGTTTATGAAACTGTAGTAACGCCGTGCGCATGCGTAGTCTCACGCATGCGTGGAATTCAACATACCAAGCTTTCCCGCTTTGATCTCTCTCTTTCTTGCTGGCCAGCGATTGAGCATGGACGTGTTTAGCTGTCTCTCTCCATCTTTCGAACTTACGCTAGACAGCTCGCTTACATCTACATACCAACGTCCCAACAACCATGCTCACACACACAGAAGCTGTAACAACAAACAAGAGCTAAAGATGTATATATTTACCACCTGAATAAATGTTGTTTAAGTTGATAGTCTGGAGTTCAGCGTTCCTTTATATTCTTAATTTTATATAGGAAAGTCAGGTATACATCTAATGATGTATAACCCACTTTCCTATAAAATGGTGACCCCGACGTGATTCGAACACGCAGCCCGCTGAGCTACAATAACCCACTTTCCTATAAAGTGGTGACCCCGACGTGATTCGAACACGCAGCCCGCTGAGCTACAATAACCCACTTTCCTATAAAGTGGTGACCCCGACGAAGAAACAAACGCAGCATGGATTCTGGACTACCAACCTATAACTGGTGAACCCGACTAAAGAACAAAATGTGTACTCTAAGAACTTGGTATAAAACTCTCACGTGTACTGACTTTCTATCTGCTGTGATATCTCACATACATATAGACGGCCTGTCTTTTATTATGTTCTTATATGTCGCATTCACACTCTCACATACACATACATCTTTTATGCCACACTAAATATCTCCTGTTATTCATTTCATACGGTTGTCTTTTCTATCGTCTCATAACTGGCTATTTATGTTATCGTAGTATAACATAATTATTTGTATATCATCTTTGATATATTATTTTGTGTTCGACCGTGTGACACGTTTAAATAAAAGGAGTCCTCTGTTTTTCCATTCGTCACCATTTCTCCTTTTTGAGTTCGCACGGTCGTTCATTCATCTTGGGTTAAGAAAATTTTCTTCGAGGTTTTCGCTAATGGACGTACAGAGATTTGTCTGTCGACCGTCTGTAAAAGCGCACCTCTTCAAACACCATCATCACCGAGCGACCTTTTCGCCACCAGCTTCGTTCAACCAAGATTACCACCGCGACGACAACAACTACTACTACCAACTACAAGCATTCCCCCGACGTCGCCAAGTTTCAACAGATCATTACCACCACACATACAGAACACAGCTATATTACAGTTCCTGCGCCGACGTCTTCACCATCAATGTACTGTCTACCACAGTGTCGTGCGCCAACAACCCCACCACCAGGGACACACCAATATCAACACACTCGGTTTTATCGACTCTGTTAGAGTGGATGTTTTCCACTCACGATCAACAGACCAAATTTCCTTGTGTAACTTTTATAGAATATTCCGTACCAGGTAAACGGTCACAACTAGCATCCGACGCTCAACTATAGCTCTGCCAACTGACCACGACTTCCTGAGTACAGACATTCTATCTCCTTGTGGAATTTTAATACGAACTGGTTTTCTCTATCTCAGTGTTTTAAGACTTTTCACAGTCTATACCACAGACACTTTTACTATATTCTGTGTTTTTTCTCACACACACACTTGTGCACTCATATATTTTCTTTCCTTTCAGAAAGAACAAAAAATCAGACTTTTATATCGCGTGATTCCAGTTTCCTGGACAGTTGTCATCACGGTTGTTTTGTCATTGTCATTTCATTTGTACATTGCATGCATGTATCTCACAAGTGTACATTCATTTCTTTGATTTTTCTTTGTGTGTGTTTGTACCACATCTTGTGGGTGGTTTCGGTGGCCATCCTGCCTCAGGCGTTCCAACAGATTTCATATTATCGTGCGTTTCCGCACTGGCAAGAGAGCCCTGTAGTAACGCCGTGCGCATGCGTAGTCTCACGCATGCGTGGAATTCAACATACCAAGCTTTCCCGCTTTGATCTCTCTCTTTCTTGCTGGCCAGCGATTGAGCATGGACGTGTTAGCTGTCTCTCTCCATCTTTCGAACTTACGCTAGACAGCTCGCTTACATCTACATACCAACGTCCCAACAACCATGCTCACACACACAGAAGCTGTAACAACAAACAAGAGCTAAAGATGTATATATTTACCACCTGAATAAATGTTGTTTGTGTTGATAGTCTGGAGTTCAGCGTTCCGTTATATTCTTAATTTTATATAGGAAAGTCAGGTATACATCTAATGATGTATAACCCACTTTCCTATAAAACAAAAATATTGAAATTTATTCAGTAGTTTACTGAGTGCTAGCAAGTGATAACACGGATTAATCTTACATATAAATGGGAACCATATATAGGTGTATGCGAGACAGGTAAAATCGCATGACTTACTATATATATACTGAGGTTTATATGAAACAGAGTGGAAGCTGATATTAATCAAATGAGTTGTGTGTAGTTAGTGGACACAGAAAATGTGACATGTCGAAGAAAGCGATGTTGCTTCTATGCCGTCAAATCTGCAACTGGTTTGAAACTGCCGCTTCGCTGTTGTAGTGAGTTCCTTCAGCTAAGGCAGATCACTGCCATTCTATTCATACGCCTCCAGCTCTGATTGGCTGGAATCTTCCACAGTACAACTGAACTATGCCACAAAATAAATCTTTCCTGTCTCACTACAAGTTGATCTAAAAGTTAGTAAGTGGTGCATCTGTGAAGCGGGTGCGTGAGGAATGTGGAGTAAAAAAAAAAAAAAAAATTTTCAGATATTCGTATGGCAAAATCTAAACTTACCGAATATGCTGTGAAGTATTCTATTAATGGCTATTCAAGTAAGTCTGGTTCTGTAGCGGCCTGCAAGCATATGAAGATTGGTAATTAGAAGGAGTTAGACGAAGCTGCGTATAAGTGGTATGTGTAGCAAAAGGCTTGTGGTACTAAAGTTACTTCTGGAACCATACGAAATGCGTATGAACAACTCAGTAAGCATTTAGGAATTCAGTGCAGTGCTAGTGACGGTTGGTTGTGGCGTTTCGGTAACAAGCATGGACTGCGTGATACGCAGGTGAGGGGTGAGGCTGGTAGGGCAGATACGGCAGGTGCTGAGGTTAATGAGCTGGCCGATGAAACTGGCTTATTTTGACGCTCTCAGCCTAATAATACTCAGGCACGTAAGGATGAAGAAGTAACGAGAGGAAAGAAAATGTCAAAGGAAAGGATTTCGGCACTTTGTTGTGCTAACGCTGACGGTATGCACCGACATAAGTTGTTGGTTGTTGGTAAATCACCTCGGCCCCGTGCATTGAAAGATCATATGCACAACTTGCCACTTCATTATTACCACTCCGAGAAAGCTTGGTTTAATGCTTTCATTTTCTCTGACTGGTTTTATAAGCATTTTGTACCAGAAGTGCGAAGGTACCAGGAGGATGAGTTGAAGTTTCACCCTGATGATGAAAAAACTTTTCTCCTTTTAGATAATGTGCCTGCCCACCCCAGTGCTGTCAAACTTGTAAGTGCTGACGACAGAATTCATGTTATGTGTTTGCCAGCAAACACTACATTACACATTCAGTCAATGGACCAAGGTGTCATCAGTGCCTGTAAAAAAAGATACCAACGACGCTATTTAAATGAGGTTATGGTGGTTCTCGAGAATGGGCAAGATATAGAAAACGACATCGGGGTGTAGGGACGACCGTGCGAACTCAAAAAAGGAGAAATGGTGACGAATGGAAAAATAGAGGACTCCTTTTATTTAAATGCGTCGCACGGTCGAACACACAATAATATATCAAAGATGATATACATAAGATATGTTATACTACGATAACATAGATGACCAGTAATGAAAGACCACAACCGTATAAGATGAATAACAGAAATATTTATTATGGCGTTAAAGATGTATGTCTGTGTGTGAGTGTGAATGCGACATATAAGAACATAATCAAAGACAGGCCGTCATACAAAGAAAAGTGTGTATGTGAGTGATACATGTGTGTGTATGTGAGTTATTACAGCAGATGGAAAGAGAGTCAATAACACGTGAGCATTTTATACCAGTTCTTTAGTACACAATAGTATGAGTCTGTATGTGAAGTGAGTTGATGCTGTGAGTGTGGCAGGGCTGATCACTAGTTGTGATGTCGTGGCATCCATGCCGAGCCGTGATTCTTGTTATACAGATGTTCGTCGTTTGGCAGAGCTTATCACTAGTTGTGTTTTGGCTTCGATGCCAGGGCCTTGAGGACAAACGTTTATCGCAGGCTGAAATCTCTTGTCTGTTTATTATCGTGGTGAAGCTAAGTCACCTAACAGAATCGAAGAGAGAGATGTGCCGCGGTGGTTTAGTTTGGTGTACATAGAAAGTCGTGTAGACGCTGGTGGGGATTAATGCTGGTTAGTAGTAATCGTAGAATCGTGTTGGTCATGACGATGATGCTGGTTAGTAGTAATCGTAGAATCGTGTTGGTCATGACGATGTTGCTGGTTAGTAGTCGTAGACTCGTGTTGCTGATGTGGCGACGGCGGTGGTCATCGTTGGCTGGACGAAGCTGTTGAAGTGGTCGCTGGCTGATTGTTGCTGCTGCTGTCGTGTGGTACACGGAACAGTCTCTAAGAGAAACTGAACCGAGACCAATTTGTTGGGTATGAGTTGATCTATTTATAGCGAATTATCGGCTCCAAGACGGTAGCAGAAAAACACTATCACGTGACCTTATTAAGGGCTGTGATTGGTCAGTTTGCGTTCTGGCGGGAACGGTTCGAAGAAGTTGCCGCTTCGAATATTAATCAGTCACGTGATGACAAGGAATGGGTTCTCTGCTATGCTCGCGTTTGTTTATATTTAAATGAGAAGAATGGCGATAGCAGTTTTGTATCTAGTGACGATAGGTAGTTTCACTACAGGGGGACTACATACACTTCAAAACATACGGAATTACACTATTAAATCTGCCATATTTAACTTTGCTAATTCGTAGAAAGACCTGAAAATATCTACCTTAGCAAATTGCTGGAAGAAAGTCCTAATTGATGCAGAACCTGATTACGACTTCGAGGGTTTTGAAGCCATTGACTTTCAACGTGTGCTGCAGCGTGCAGGCGAGAAAGATATAACCTCGGGGGATGTTCAAGATTGGCTGGATGAAAATGAGAGTTGTAGGGACGTGTGAACTCAAAAAGGAGAAATGGTGACGAATGGAAAAACAGAGGACTCCTTTTATTTAAACGTGTCACACGGTCGAACACAAAATTATATATCAGATGATGATATACATAATATGTTATACTACGATAACATAGATGACCAGTAATGAAAGACCACAACCGTATTAGATGAATAACAGAAATATTTATTATGGCGTTAAAGATGTGTCTGTGTGTGAGTGTGAATGCGACATATAAGAACATAATCAAAGACAGACCGTCGTATAAAGAAAAGTATGTATGTTAGTGATACATGTGTGTGTATGTGAGTTATTACAGCAGATAGAAAGAGAGTCAATAACACGAGAGCATTTTATACCAGTTCTTGTGTACACAATAGTATGAGTCTGCATGTGAAAGTTGGGGAGGCTGTGTGTGGCAGTGCTGATCACTAGTTGTGATGTCGTGGCATCGATGCCGGGCCGTGATTCTTGTTATACAGATGTTCGTCGCTGGCTGAGATCTCTTGTCTGTTTATTATCGTAGTGAAGCTGAGTCACCTAACAGAATCGAAGAGAGAGATGTGCCGCGGTGGTTTGGTTTGGTGTACATATAAAGTCGTGTAGACGCTGGTGGTGATTGAGGCTGCGTGGTAGTAATCGTTTTGGTCATGACGATGGTGCTGGTTAGTAGTCGTAGACTCATGTTGCTGATGCGGCGACGGCGGTGGTCATCGTTGGCTGGACGAAGCTGTTGAAGTGGTCGCTGGCTGATTGTTGCTGCTGCTGTCGTGTGGTACACGGAACAGATCTCAAAGAGAAACTGGACCGAGACAAATTTGGTGGGTATGAGTTGCTCTATTTAAAGCGTTAAGGGGGCTCCAAGACGGTAGTAGGAAAACACTATCACGTGACCTTATTAAGGGCTGTGATTGGTCAGTTTGCGTTCTGGCGGGAAAGGTTCGAAGAATTTGCCGCTTCAAATAATAATCAGTCACGTGATGACAAGGCTGGTGTTTTCCACTACGCTCGCTTGTTTATATTTAAATGAGAAGATTGTATGTAATGGCGATAGCAGTTTTGTATCTAATGGCGATAGGTAGTTTCACTACAGAGTGATCCGGGATACCAGATACTTTCAGATGAAGAGATTGTTGCAGAGATGGTCAGTACCCAGGAGAGTAGCAGCAGTGACGTGGAAGACGAGGTGCCGGTGACATTGCCAAAACTGTCGGAGGTGCGTAGCTGTATGGACACCGTGCTATAGTTTGTGGAACACATCAAGAATAGAGATATCAGCGCTTGATTAAAAGTACAGTACTGTATTTATTCCTCTGTCTTTCGTAATGTAATTGTTGGTTATTAGCCACTCCTAACGTAACCTAACCTTAGTGTCGGTACCTACGGGAAATCGGCTTCATTGGACCGATGTTCCCCGCTTTTTACTCCGTAGTACCGATGTATGAGTGTATATAAGCTGCAAAATTATCACAGAACTGTTACTCAAAGATTCCCGTTCCCGTTCATCAGACAGTTTGTCGAACAGGAACGTGAAACTCTGAGTAACAGTTCTGTGATAATTTTGCAGCTTTAATAAAAAGTATATTACTCTACCTTTGGTATTCGAATACTATTTTTTCCACCTTGTTTTACACTTATGTGCTCACCTGTGTGTGTGCGCGCGCGCGCATATATATGTATGTATGTATGTATGTACATACGTACGTACGTATGTGTGTATGTATGTATGTATATAACCAAGATGGGAAGGTTCAATTTGCACTATGTTCTATTAATGTGAAGAATCCTAAGTGTTAAATTTTACACTTAATTCACCTGAAGAAAACGTTTTTTTAGATGATGTAATATACTTGTTCATCAATAAAGAACACGATTGAAACATCTGTAGTTGAAAGTTAATTTAATTTAACAGAATGTCATTAGCCTTTGAGAAAGAATTTTGTATATAGTATTTTATGTCTTGTGTGTATATTGTGTAATCGCTTTTGTTTTTCAATTTTTCAAACCAATAAGTTTTGGGATCGATTTGTTCGACTAAAAGCAGTGCTCCAGCATGGCCGCAGTCACATGACCGAAACAAGTAAAAGAATAAAAGATGCACACACATACGCATGTATATCCATATATATATATATATATATATATATATATATATATATAGATATATATATATATATATATATATATATATATATATATATACATACATACAAGTGCGTATATATATATATATATATATATATATCAATATCAATATATATATATATATATATATATTTATATACACATACACATACATGTATATATATATATACATACACATGTATGTATATATATATATATATATATATATATATCAATATCAATATATATATATATATATATATATATATATATATATATATATATATATATATATATATAATATGTATATGTATATGTATTACATTGTTACTTTTTTCAGTCATTTGAGTGTAGCCATGCTGGAATACCGCCTTTTAATTGAAAAAATCGACCCCAGGACTTATTCGATATCTTCCGCCGAACCGCTAGGTTACGGAAACGTAGACACACTAACATCGCTTTCTAAGCAATAATAGGGTGGGGGACAAGCACAGACACAAATGCACACACTTCTATATTCCTTCCCATGCCTCTCATCTCTTATGACCCTGCCGTAAGGCTTCACTTCCACACACGTCAGCTTAATTTAATTCGTCCTTAGTCGAAAGACACCTGTTGTTAATGTCCTGTTGTTTACATTTGTATTTGTGTACGATTTCTCTGGGGGTTTTTTCCGTTCTTGCTTTCGTATACATTCGCTGCGTTCTTCCAAGGAATCTAGTGCTCTTAGATTAGATTTTCCTTGGGGCTAGCCAGATTGGAGCAGTCTCGAGAATAACCAACCGAAACTGCAAAGATAATCTGGAACTCGACTGGCGAAAAAGAAAAAAAGACTCCGAATGACCCGTCCTGATTTTTTCATGTCCCTTTTTGTATCATCCAACTGTCTGGATATTTTGTTGTCGTCTGTTGCGTTCTTGTCCCATTTTTTGTCTTCTTTTATATATATATATATATATATATATATATATATATATATATATAAAAGAAGACAAAAAATGGGACAAGAACGCAACAGACGACAACAAAATATATATATATATATATATAAAAGAAGACAAAAAATGGGACAAGAACGCAACAGACGACAACAAAATATCCAGACAGTTGGATGATACAAAAAGGGACATGAAAAAATCAGGACGGGTCTTTCGGAGTCTTTTTTTCTTTTTCGCCAGTCGAGTTCCAGATTATCTTTGCAGTTTCGGTTGGTTATTCTCGATATATATATATATATATATATATATATATATATATATGTAGTGAATACCACTTTCTCTCACTAGTATAAATATTAACAAACGCGGGCGTAGCAGAGAGCAGCCTCCTGTGTCATCACCTGACTGACTATTCTTTGCGCGGGTAAATTATTTCGTACCGTTCCCGCCAGAACGCGAATCGACCAACCACAGCCCCTAATAAAGTCACGTGATAGTGTTCTTCTAATGCTTCTCTGGAGTCTACCTTCAGCTATAAATAGCCTGTTAGATACCCGCCAAATTCGTCGAGCCTCAGATCCTAGATCTGGCCGGCGCTGACCACACACACGCGTAACACAGCCAGCCAGTTCCAGCGACGACATCAACAACACCATCGTTCAACTACGAACTACAGGCATCGCCCCCGACGTCGCCAGCGTCAACACGACTCTACGTACTACCAGCATCGCCGCCAGCGTCAACATGACTCTACACGTACACAAGCTACCAACCGCTAACCGCAGCTTTCAGCCCTGTTTGTGTGATTTCTTCACCACGAAAATTAACAGACAGAATTTAGCCTGCGAAGAACATCTGTATTCAAGAATCCGGCTCAGCATAGAAGCCCTAACATCACGACGAGTGATCGCTCTGCCCCAACGCTTTAACTTCTTATATACAGACACTTACCACTGTGTACTCTAACAAAGAACTGGTATCTTAAATTCTTATCCGTGTTACTGACTCTTTTCTATTCGCTGTATCTCACGCATACACATACATGTATTACTCGCACACACTCTTTTGTTTACATGACGGCCAGTCTTATATTGTGTTTTATTATGTCGCATTCACATACACACAGACATACAATTTAATGCTACAATAAATCTTACTGTTATACATCTCTATCGGTTGAGTCCTATCTTTTATCTTACTGGCATTTACGAATTCTCTGTTATAGAATTATAACATATTTATCATTTTATATTTTTGTGTTCGACCGTGTGACGCGTTATAAAAAAGGAGCCTGTTTTTCCATTCGTCACCATTTCTCCTTTTGGTTCGCACGGTCGTTCTTACACACACATATATATATATATATATGATAGTTTTATGACTATACCCACTATGATTTCTGTTGACTCCCTCAGCCCCTTTCCTAACAAACACTGCTCCTTGTTCTTTGGCCTTAGATTTTGATATAGAAAGATTTGATAAACAAGACTATAAATTAAAACTGACCCCCAAAACAGGGACAAGCTAGATCTCGACCAGAGTCTTTCTTCCTGATACCTTAGTAGCTTCTAAGCTGAAATGAAGACATGTTCGTTGTCTATCTCCTTACCTTCTTGGAGGTTTTAGGTAAAATTATACTAATGTATTCATCTGTTTTAATTTAATTTAATTCTATGTATTTATGCAGCCGAGGATTGCTCTGCATTTAAATTGATATAATGGTTGCATTGTTCAATTAAATGGAAACGCTTGAAACGATCGTACTGCATTACTTCTGGATATCCTGTTGCTTATTTTGATTTACATATATATATATATGTATAAATAGAGAAAAGGATAAAGAGAACAATGGTAAAGTTAGAAATATATTTTATGGATAAAGTCTTCCAGCTGTTTCAGGGAAAATCCAATGTATCCCTTCATCGGAGACAGAAATAGTAGAGAAATGGATTATTATATCTATAAGAGGAGAGTTATAGTATGAAGTGAGAGTGAGTGTGATGCGCTGAAAAAAGAAAGAAGAAACAGTACTTGGAGTGTAGCTTCATTCCAGTGGTATATCCATGTAAATAATCCTTGTGGTTATTTTCCGGAGATAATTGTAGTAGCAATGTTACTTGAGTTGCCTTGTACCACTAGTTACTTTGTCTTAATATACTCGATCTTCTCCTTGTAAGCATGCACTTTGTTGTTATTATTATTTCTCAACAAAATATCTTGTACCTTGTTCTTCCATTGATTTGCGATAGCATCCGTATATTAATATATTACAAGGTAATGATATTTCATTTATCATGTTTACATTCTTCGCTTCAAATCAGTATGTTATTAATCCTAATATTTTTAATATAATCTTAAACAATATATATTTCTGCCTCCATCACCACTTGTTCTTTATTTTCTCCTTTTATAGTTAGTTAAGTAAATTCTTCCTAGTATTGCCACATTGGTTGTTGTTCGTACCATTGGTAACTTCAACTAAATATTTCCGATCTTCTCCTTGTAAACGTGTACATTATTATTATTATTATTTTTATTATTTTTCAACTAAATATCCTGTACCTTGTTTTACCATTAACTTGCGTTAATATCCGTATAATATTATAATATATTACTAGGCTATGATGCTTTATTTATTTTTCATATTTACTTTCTTCGCTTTATATTAGTATGTTATTAGTTTTTTTCCTTAAGGACAAAATTTTTTAATATTTGATGAATTCTCTTGATTCTCTCCCTTCCTCCACTTTTGAATTAGCATTTAGCTTACGACTTTAGTTTACTTTACTGTGATCTATTTTGCCCTCCTCCCCCCATTTTAATCATTTAATTCAAACCTTTAGTATAGCGTTTACAGCCCCCTCCCTTTATAACTCTATGTAAACAAGCGTTCTTACTTCTAACGGTCACTTACTTGGCCATGTAATGTTATAGCTCGTAAGTTACCTCATCATTTCACATTTGTCTTGCTTCTATATGTTGGTTCCCTGACGATGAATTTATGTGGAATTCCAGCAACTCTGACTTCTTTGGAGTAGAGTACACATATATTTTTAAACATATGTAGGAATTAAAGGAACTTTTATTTATATGCGTTTTGGTCCATTTATTGTTATTATTCATATATATATATATATATGTGTGTGTGTGTGTGTGTATATACATACATACATACATAAATACATAATATATATGTATATATGTGCGATATATATGTGTGACAGTAGTTTCACTTTAAGAGTTTCATTATTAATAATGAAACTATTAAACTGAAAGTATCTCACATTACAATAGAGATGTTATTCTTTCACTTTCGACATGTAATACTGAAATAGTGCAAAAGATAAGAGATTGCTCCGGGCTCACATTCGGCATGAAGTTTAAAATCTTCGTGTCCCATAACACTTCATGGACTATAAGTTAGGTATGTATAAAATTTGAATGAAATTGGTTGGGTAGTTCTCGAGTTTTAGTGATGCACATATACAGACAGACAGAATAAGTCCTGTGGTTGATTTGTTCGACTAAAGGCGGTGCTCCAGCATGGCTCCAGTCAAATGACTGAAACATGTAAAAGTGTAAAAGAGAATACATATGTATGTGTGTGTAAATTTTTCACCTGGCGTCCATGTATATTGTGTCTTTTAACACTATATATATCTTTCAAGTACGTTCCCTGGGCGAAATACTGCGCCCTAAAGCGAATAAGAACACACATAATATCGTTAGTCTAGCGGCTGGCAAGTGTGGACCGGAGGAGAAGAAAAATGTGAAGTGTCCCTATGTTATGAGTAATAACACCAGCAGAATCCAGCAACTCAGTCAAGAGCTTAAGAGCTCGAGACAGCACCTCCATGGGACGAGGGAGGTAGTGGAAAATACTCCACAAAAAGCTTTTAACATTGAAGAGAGCTGAGTAGTATAGAAGACAGCAGAAGGAGAGAAAGAGAGAGCCAGGAAGCGATTGACTTACACCTCAGAGTCGCCTTCAGTGTTATTCCAGGGACCAAGACCTAGGACACTGCAGGTCCATTGTTAGTCCACCTTCTCCAACTAGAGAATTTGATGGGAGGAAGCTTAGTTGGAATGAGATCCAGAATGTGGTCAGAAAGCCAAGAGTAGTTTTAGCTCCCGGGCCGAGTAGGGTACCTTACAAAGTATATAACAATTGCCTAACGGTGCTTTGCAGGCTTTTGAGGGTGATTTGGAAAAAAGTAAGGTGGTTTGGCAGTGGAAGTGCGTAGAAAGGATGAGGATTCCAAAAGAAGAAGAGTCAAAGTCCATCAGTCAGTTTAGAATAATCACTTCCTTCAGTGTTGAAAAGATAACCAGTATTTTGTTGCCAGGTGCCTGATGAACTACCTCCTGAGGAATTCCTAAATCTATATTTCAGTTCAGAAAGAAGGAATTTCAATGGACTCAGGGTGTCTAGAGTACTTAGGTGTGGTCAACCGGTTAATTAGAAAATCCTGAGAGAACAAGGGAGACCTAGTAGTGCTGTGGTTATGTACCCATAGGTATTCTTGCGAATGCCTAGAGGTCCATACTCTATAAGCTGGTTTAAGAGGCTCTGAAAAGGTATCATTCTGGATTACAACAACGTTTTCAATCTGAGAATCTCTGCAGCTTCTACATCAGAGTGACACAAGCCCAAGAAGCACATCATCACTGAATATACCATTTAAAGACCCTTTTCGCGCTTGCAATGAACATGTTGGTAAAGTTGGCGGAAGTGCAACGTCGAAAGCCACTCGCCATATTTGGTGTTCGCCTACCCCCATATTAGAGTCTTTATGAATAACCTAACTGTGACAACATTAGTCGTTAAGAACAGAAGGATCCTAAAAGGCTTTGACAGGTTGATAACATGGGCTCACATGAATTTCAAGCTAGCTAAGTAAAGATATCTTGTGCTGAAGAAAGGCAAAATTAGAATCAGGTTCAGAATGTCAATAGCACTCAGATACCATCCATCATTGAGAAACCAGTGAAGAGCCTGGGAAAGGTTTTTTTCTCTCTGTGAAACCAACAAGATACTGGAAACCTGGATGTCCACAGTGGACAAGCCATGATATCCTAGCAAGTTTAAGTCTTAGATTTATCACATAGGATCTTCTTATGGGTTCTTTGGCTGCTTTTGGTATATGGGTCTCAATGTCCCTGCCTGCAGAAATGGTTGGAGCTTCTTCGGCGCCTGAACCATGTCGTCCTGTATGGAAAAGAAAAAACAAGTTGAAATCAGCAAATTCATGGTGATCCATGCCAGAAGGTTTCACAATGCTAAAACTCCTGCCACCCTAAAGTCTCTCTGACTGGTATTGAAATCAAAATAGGGTGGAAGTGAAGAACAATGGAGGCTGTCAAGGCTGCAGAGACGCAGTTAAGACATGAAACACTCGTGGACATACTACTTCGTAGAAAGGCTGGCCTGAGGAGTACTACAATACCCCACTACGACAAGGTGCAAGAAAAGAATAGGAGACTGCTGATCTATGATGAGGTGTGAGCTTCGATTGAGGAAGAATGAGCCAGCAAATGTGCTGGGATGCGGCACCAAGGAGCCTGGCTAAGATGGGACCAGGCAGTGGTACGCCAAGTCTCATGGTATGGCCTTCGAGAACGGAGCTCCACCAGATAAAATCCCCAATTCAGGCGGTTTACGATTTCCAACAGAACCCATTCAATTTGTTCTGCCTGAAGTGATCTGATTAACCTCTGTGTCCGAGGAACAGAACCCTGGAGCACATCCTAATAGGCGTCCAAAAGTCCTGAGAGAGGGATGCTACCGCTGGAGGCATTACCAGGTTCTGACGATTAAAGCAAACACTATCCGAAGCAGGATTAGCGATAGGAGCCACCTCTGTCCCCCCCCCACGAAGTTTAACATCGTTGTCAGTACTGGCATGGAGAAGGCGCCAGCTACTAGGCCCGCCCCCTCGGGCCAAGTAGTCATGGAAAAAACTGGGAGTTGAAAATCAACCAGAAGAAACAGCTGAAGCTTCCTGAAACTGTCGCTTCAACATTACACAGATTAGATATGGTGCTGATAAGAATGTGTAGTGGTGATTCGAAACCGAATCTCTGGATACGCTGTCAGATATCACGAATAAACCGCAATAGTTTCACGCGATCACTCTATTAAGCAACCAATTAAAATCCAACCACTGCGTAGTCCAATTTTCTTGAATTTTCGTTTTGTGCCCCATATAAAATCCACTTTCTGGCGTCTAAACTCTTTGCAGAATGTTGAGACTGGCCTCTCATTCACACGTCTCACCTCTTGCCAGGCAGAGTATTGAAAGCGGCTGAGTGAAATGCATCTCCAATCTTGTTTTGGGATATTTGCACAGATATCTTCAGGTTCTCATAAGTAACTTCTTTGAACGTAGCGCGGTTTTTCATCTCTACCAGTAAGTAATTGTTGCTGTTATTATTTGTAAAAGACCAATACAGTTAAAACTCTATGTCCAGTAATAAAATCTTCTGTTAATTGTCGTAAGTGTTGTTAATTACTTTTTCACGCAGTCCCAAAACACTCTTTTTTTTACCAGCAGCTACCATGACTACTGTACGGCCAAACAACAGCGCGAAAAATGTATAGATGAGTAGGTTGTTGTTGAACCGCCTAATGTGACTCACTCAGAAGGCTGTAATATCATTTGACAGGAAATCCGGTATAAAGAAATACATGGAACAAGATGGTAACTTTAAATGTATTTAATGCCGGCCACACGTATATATTCACAAGCTGAATGTTAATGGTTGATGGGCATTTATACATATATCTACATGCATCTGCGTAGGTTGTATATTCGTTGTTAACCCTGGTGAAAAGCTCACGAACAGCGATATGTTAGGACCTGTGCAGTGTTGTCGGTGCTGTGTAGATGTTGTTGATGAGAGACATGATGGTGGCGACGAAGATGGCGGTCGCTGTAATGTGGTTAGTGGTTAGACCTTAGAAGGTCTGAAACCAACAAACTCCGAGACTAGAAGGAGGTGAGTTTTTATAGCTAACGGTAGGCTCAAATGCAGTTTAGAACAGACTGTCTCACGTGATTTATTTGGAGGCTGCGATTGGTTGGGTTGCATATTGGCGCGCGATAGTGTAAGAGACAAATTACGCCAATACCAACTAATCAGAGTGTTAGACACAATGGGGTCTAAAACAGCGCCCAAAGGTTAGCTGTTGCCTGCTACGTTCGTATGTATGTAAATATAATAGAGAGAGGAAGTTCACTAGAGTTCGCTACAGACAGCGCCTCCACTCCCACAAATCATTTCGTGGGAGACAAAATAGACGATAAAAGGAAGATTTCTGTAGCAGCAAAGAAAGGTGTCCAATCAAATAGAACAAGGCTTAGGTATAATGATACAGAAAGAGAGAAAATATGAATGCGGTGTCTATAACAACATACGTCTATTCTCCGGAACAGTCATTGGCGAGGCAAAGTTAAGATATGTAAATAGTCTGAGACAGAACGTCTGAAATGCAAACGAGATAACTGTCCAGGATACTGGAAATCACAGGATGCAAAAGTCGAAGTGTTTGAGATGCAATGTTGGCTGCTGAGACATGAGCAGTGCCAAGACTTTGTCTGCAAGACCAGTGAGTCGCTTGTAGTGGAAAAAAGTGTTGTTAGTTTGGTAGGTCACTTGCAGAGGCTAGTGTTGCAAGAGCAGTGGGTCTCTTGCAGAGGCTGGAGGTGCTAGCATGCTGGAGCAATGAGAAAAACAACTAAAACCATAGAATGTGGTGCATGAACATTGAAACAAGTTAACATATAATATACATAATATTAAAAAATCATGCGTGTATTAACATTGAAACAAGTTAACATATAATCTACACAATATTAAAGAATATGTACATGCATACATATTAAAGAATATGTACATACATACATATTAAAGAATATGTACATACATACATAGGTAAGGTCCTGAAAAAGGAAGTGATATGCAAAGAAAAATGAAAAAAAAAAAAACAGACTACTGAAATACAATACAATGTGCAGGCAAGGAAAAGTCCTAGTCTTTAAAGCAGAGTTCAATTAATTCCGAAGTGGCCAATATGTCTCAAAGTGTCATTCGCGTGGCTGAGAGAGAGAAATAACAGCAGCGCTTCCTGTGTCTGATGCAATGTTGCCTGGAGCAGAAGAAATACAAGCTCGTGAGAAAGACGAAGAAGCGCATTGAGGCAAAGGAAAAGGGACTCATTTTGACGATAATAGGAACGGAACGCCGCGAAGAACAATCTGGTTGAAAGAACTGCCGTTAGAAATAGCATTCAAACACCTTATCTGAAAGAAGACACGACGAGCAGCGAAGAAGGATTTTTTTTTTCTGTAGCAGAGGATGAAAATAGGAATCCTTGCTAACAAATAAAGAAAAAATATGATCAACACGTGGATAATCCGGGTGGTTGAGAGAAAGAAACTCATACCTGTCACGTAGGAAAAAATTTGTTGTCCATGTGAATTCAGGAGAAATTTTTTTTCCTTTTTTACAAGCAAGAAGAATATTCCCCTAGAACGCTGTGTCTGCAAAGACAAAGTTGTAAATTCGGTTACAACCCGAGGAAAAATGATTTGCAGTTTCCCGCTATAAAATGGCATTAAAATTTTCTGGTGAAGAAGACAATATGGATACGAGGGATATCAGTGGTATTTTCCCATGCGATGAGTGGCGGTTTGGTTGCGTAAACGAAGTCGCGAAGGAGAAAAAAGGAATACGTATTCACTAGTCATAATTCGTCCGAGGTTCACCATTTTAGTTAGTGATAGGCTGTTGAGCCATCTAATGTGACTCACTCAGAAGGCCGTAATATCATTTGACAGGAAATCTGGTATAAAGAAATACATGGAACAAGATGGTAACTTCAAATGTCTTTAATGCCGGCCACACGTATATATACACAAGCTGAATGATCAATGGAAGTGGTTGATGGACATTTATACATATATATATATGCATCTGCGTGGGTTGTATATTTGCTGTTAACCCTGGTGAGAAGCTCACGAACAGCGATATGTTAGGACCTGTGCAGTGTTCTCGGTGCTGTATAGATGTTGTTGACGACGTTGATGAGAGACATGATGGTAGCGACGAGGATGGAGGTCGCTGTAATGTGGTTAGTGGTTAGACCTTAGAAGGTCTGAAACCAACAAACTCCGAGACTAGAAGGAGGTGAGTTTTTATAGCTAACGGTAGGCTCAAATGCAGTTTAAAACAGACTGTCTCACGTGATTTATTTGGAGGCTGCGATTGGTTGGGTTGCATATTGGCGCGCGATAGAGTAAGAGACAAATTGCGCCAATACCAACGAGGTCCAAAACAGCGCCCAAAGGTTAGCTGTTGCCTGTTACGTTCGTGTATGTATGTATATATAATAGAGAGAGGAAGTCCACTAGAGTTCGCTACAAATGCAAGCAGGTGGTCTTCCATTACCTGTGAGGACCGCATCAAGGAGGCAGCTGAGAGTAAGAGAAAAGAAAAGCTGGGCTGGTGGAGTTATACCAAAGCAATGGTTGGCAAGCAAAGTATGATGTCATCAAAGTCGGGTGCAGAGGGTTGCAGGCCTGTTCCTCTGCAGAACTTACAAACGTGCTTCACATCACAGGGACCAATTGGCGGAGAGCAGTCAGGATGGCTGTGAGAGCAACAAAAGGGTTATCTCAAGACGGCCGTGGATCGAGAAGAGCGAGCATTGGAAGGAACAGTGCTATCAGAGGAAGTGCTGGCTGGAAACAAAATGGGGCTTGATCAAACCCAGCTGGGTTACCTGGGCGAGGGTGTCTGATATTGAAAGACCTACCTGAAACACCTAATTCGCCCACTTGACCCCAGTCAACATCACTGATGATGTGTCTAGGTGCATTACAGGATGATGTATGGAAAACCATCAAAGTTATGTGCAGAGGGTCGGCAAGCCAGTCTTCTGCAGAACTTACAAATATGTTTCGCACTACAGGGACCAATTGTCGAAAAGCAGTCAGGTTGGCTGTGTAGACCGCAGAAGGGTGTGGATCATGCTGACCCCAGGAAAAATAACTGATGTGTTCAGGTGCATCACAGGATGATGTATGAAAAACTATGTATGTATGTATATATGTATGTATGTGTGTATGTATGTGTGTGTATGTATATATATATATATATATATATATATATATATATATATATATATATATATATATAATTATAATATTATAAAAAAATTCAAGGTTTATATCATCACCTGTAATTTGATCTATACATACATATTTATGTATATATATATATATATATATATATATATATATATATATACATACATACATATATATATATATATATATATATATATATATATATATATATATATATATATATGTGTGTGTGTGTGTGTGTGTGTACACACATATATATATGTAAGTATGTATGTATGTATGTGTACATGACAAGATCACGATCGACAAAACTTCGAAGTCACCATCACCACTTTTCCTTGAGATAATAAGTACCACACCTTTAGTAAAAGTCACTTCCTTTTAAGTTTGGCTTATATATCAGACGCGCACACACGTTGTGTACATACATACATATAGTACATGCAGAAATATAGTATTTCACTTAAGATCT
>NC_142941.1:23080136-23082636 GCF_046866305.1 Octopus bimaculoides | reverse complement strand
GCTCCGTTGGATGTGTAATGTCAATGTGAATACCCGTCAGAGTGTAAGTATCTTGAGAGAAAAGCTGAACATTAGAAGCATCAGTTGTGGCGTGCAAGAGAGACGATTGCGCTGATATGGACATGTGGTGAGAATGGATGAGGATAGCTGCGTGAAAAAGTGCCACACCCTAACAGTTGAGGGAACCCGTGGAAGAGGTAGGCCCAGGAAGACCTGGGCTGAGGTGGTGAGGCAAGACCTTCGTACATTGGGCCTCACCGAGGCGATGACTACTGACCGAGACCTTTGGAAATGTGCTGTGCGTGAGAAGACCCGGCAAGCCAAGTAAGATCGTTGCCAGTGCCCCTGGACTGGCTCTTGGGTGGGTGGCACATGAGATGCACCATTTTGAGCGTGGCCGTTGCCAGTACCGCCTGACTGGCTCCCGTAGGATTTTCGAGCGAGATCGTTGCCAGTGCCCCTGGACTGGCTTATGCGGGTGGCACATAAAAGACACCATTTCGAGCGTGGCCGTTTTCGTGCGGGTGACACGTAAAAGCACCCACTACACTCTCTGAGTGGTTGGCGTTAGGAAGGGCATCCAGCTGTAGAAACTCTGCCAAATTAGACTGGAGCCTGGTGTTGCCATCCGGTTTCACCAGTCCTCAGTCAAATCGTCCAACCCATGCTAGCATGGAAAGCGGACGTTAAACGATGATGATGATGATGATGATGTATATATGTTTATATGGGAGAATTTACGAAAAAAAACAACAGACGAGGACAGGTGGTGTAAACAACAAAAGGATGTATTAGTTTGACTCTCGGGAATACAGAAAGTCTTTAACGTTTCGAGCTACACTCTTCAACAGAAAGAATACGGAGAAAACAAGGAGAAAAACACGGAGAAAAAAAAATTGAATGGTGTTTGGTCAGCGATAAGTGTATATGTATGTATATATAGATGTATATATAAATGTGTGTAAATATATGTGTATATATATGTATATATATGTGTGTACATATATGTTTATATATATATGTATATATAAATATATATATATATATATATATGTATGTATATATGCATATATATGTTTATAAATATATGTGTATAAATAAATAGATATATTTATATATATGTATATATGTATATGTCTTACTGGCAACGGCCACACTCGAAATTGTGTATTTTACGTGTCACCTGCACAGGAGCCAGTCAATTGGTATATATGTATATATATATAATTATATATATGTATATGTATATATGCATATAAATATGTATATATATGCATATATATGTATATATACATATATATACATATATAAATATAAGTATATATATATCTATATATATAAAAATGAGAATGTGTGTCTGTCTGTGTGTGTGCTTCCCTAAAACTCGAGAACTACACAACCAATTTCATTCAAATTTTACACATGCCTTACTTGTGTTTTAGTCAAAAAAAATATTTAACTTCTTGCATAGTTCGAGCCCACAGCAACATAATATCTCCTCCATTATTTAAGTATTACATGTCAAAAGTGAAACAAAAACACTCATGTCAAATACTTTCACTTTAAAAATGAAACTATTCCACTAACTGAAACAATCACATTTCGATACTGTAATGACAGATACTTTCACTTTAATGGTGTATATATATGTATATATATATATAGAGAGAGAGAGGGAAAGAGAGAGAGAGAGAGAGAGATGTGTATGTATACATATAGGTGTATATGTATACATATAGATGTATATGTACACGTATATGTATAGATATATATATACATATAGATCTATATGCATACGTGTATATGTATACATATGTGTAGATGTATATATATAGATGTACATGTAATATGTACACATATATACACATATATACCGGCATACAGATATCTATACATATATACACCCATCACACACACATACACATGCACACAAACATACACATTAGTCATTTGTTTTCTTATCCAAAACTCCGTCAAAAGTACTGAATGTATCTTTATGAAATTTGGAAATTATATTCTATGCATAACAGCCATAACCCCATGAAAATTCATATATTTTTGATGTTGATGAAATTTTAACCATACATATTACACACAAATAAAGTAATGTTTCTAAAATTTCTTCTTAGAAGTTACAAAGACCCCTTCATGGGGACTTCACACCCACAATTTAGTCATTTTTCCTAAGCATAGACGAATACAGTTGTACCATTGGAAGCTATAGGGTCACCCAACCATAACAGATGAGCATTATTTGTAATTCAACGGTACAACAGTGTAAGACTATCTTTTCAGGTATACTTACATTGTGATTTCTGCAATGTGGTGCATAAATTGTTAAGTAAATGAGATGCATCTTTACCTCCACTGATTCACTTGCAAAGTGTTGAGTAAAATTATTTCATTGCAGACCTCCTTTGAGTCTTTTTATTATTACTGCGACACACATAGTCCCCAGTTGGTAACATTGATTTCAAGGCCTTCCCAGATGAGTGACTGG
>NC_142941.1:23052636-23075136 GCF_046866305.1 Octopus bimaculoides | reverse complement strand
GAGCAAGCAAACCAGCAGAGATTGTGGCTCATTGATTTTTGCTGTTGTCACTTAAAGCATGCGGAAACCATACTCCATACTTCTGAACCTTTCCCATCGAGTGAAGATGCTTCTCTCTAGCAGTGTGGGAGCATTCCATTTTCTCTGCCAGTTCCCTTGTTGCTTGACGAGAATTTTCGTGCAAAAGTTGGTTTAATTGCTCTTCATCTAACTCAACAGGACGGCCAGAATGAGGTGCATCTTTGAGGTCAAAATTTCCATTTTTGAACTTGGCATGCCAATCACAAGCGGTTCTTTCAGCTATGGTGCCCTCTCCATAAACAGCACAAATGTCATGAGCAGCTTTTGCAGCCTTAGAACCTTGATTAAAAGCAAAGAGGAGGTGTCGAAAATGCTCATTTTTCTTAACTTGACATTACATTTTAATGATCTGAAAATAAACAAAAATTAACTAGAAAAGAAAAACAAAATAGATTCCAAAATGATTCAAAAATAGAATTCTCAAAAAAAATAGATTCCAAAATTTAAAAACGTAATAAATTCCAAAATTTAGAAAGGACGGCAGGAACATTTTTTTGATGACTGGCACCCGTGCCAGTGGGGTGCTAAGAGCATCGTCCGAGCGTGATCGTTGCCAGAGCAGCTATCTGGCTTCCATGCCAGTGGCACGTAAATAGCACCATTTGAACGTGATTGTTACCAGCATCGCCTTACTGGCAGTTGTGCCGGTGGCACGTGAAAAAAACATTCGAGTGAGGTCGTTGCCAGTGCCGCTGGACTGGCTCCTGTGCCGGTGGCATGTAAAAAACACCATTTCGAGTGTGACCGTTGCTAGTACCGCCTTACTGGCCCTCGTGCTGGTGGCACTAGAAGAAAAAATGACCGTCTTTTGTTTCAAGAAGAAAGGTGTTCTTCCATCAGGATAATGCTCAGCTACATATAGCAAGGATGACATTCCCAAGGCTGGAGCAGTTTGAATGGGAAATGATGCCCCACTCACCATATTTGTCAGACACTGCCCCATCTGATTATCATTTATTCCAGTCTTCAAAATCATTTATATGGAAAAAATATGAATTCTGTAGATAAGGTCAGAACAGTACTGCAGGAGTATTTTTTGTCACAGACAAGTGAATTTTGGAAGAGGGGCCTTGCAAGTCTACCAGATAGATGGATGAGCATTGTAGAAAATGAATGAGTGTATATTTTAGATTAAAAAAGAATTTTGTTTATTTTAAGTTTGAAAAATAACAGAAATATAAAAAAATTGCATTATTTATGGGATGACCCAATATATATGTGTGTATGTGTGTGTGTGTGTGTTTGTCTATCTATCTATCTGCGTATACATCTTCCACTGTCTCCAAAGCCTCACCCCCAAAAAACAAAACAATGTTCTGTTATAAACAAAATCCCCCCAAAACACCTGTTTTTATATAAATAAGCAAAATCTCTGTATTTTTACAGAATTATATTTGACAAGTTCGAAAGATGAACGAAAGCGCTAATATATGTATAAAATAAATGAAAGAAGTTATTCCAAAATTCTGACGACTTTTTTTTCAATATACACACATATATATAGATCTAAATATAATTGGTCTAAATTTAAGGTTGGTGGGATATTGTATGTTTATGCAACTTGAAGTTGGTTCTTTACATGCATTCTTAATAGTTTGATTCTTATGGATTTTGGGGAGACCATAGAAGTAGCTAGTCTTACAATCACACTCTTCTTGTAGTCACATTCTTTGTTAAACCTTTTTAATGTCTGTGAATGAGTGTGTTCAGTTTAGTCATTGTCTTTGATTTTTGGTAATTATTCACCTTTTCGTAGTTGGTCATCTCTTGTAATATAGACAGTATATCTCTTTTGTTGTGTTCAATATCCATGATAGCTATAGCACTTCCCTTATCTGCTTCCTTAATTATTATGTCGTTATTGTTTGTGCAGTTCATGTATAATATCCCATTCCTTTCTACTGGTATTAGGCTTGATTTTAGGGTATGGAATTTCTTTGTAAGGGAAGGTAGATATAAAGTCACAAAATTTATCTAAAGATTTATTCTTATCATTTGTAGGTTTGTAATTGCTCTTGTTTCTTGTAATTGCTCTGTTTTCTTTATCGTACAATTCCTCTGTTAGGCATAGTTTTCTACAGAACAGTGAAATATCGTTCTGTATTTCATTAGAGTTAAAATGCTGAGGTAAATTTTAGGCCTTTTAATTTCTTCTGCTGAGAGTTTTTTTGGATAGATTATCTTCGGCTTCTTATCTTCGGTTTGTACCAACTGATGTCTAGAATTCTGTTCGGTGGATCTAAAAAATGATTTTTCAAGGTTTTTCTTTTATTATTATTCATATATCTGATAACATTTTCTCTTTTGTATCGATTTTGTGCATTTGTTCTGGATTGTGGTTGTTTCTCTCTGTTATTGTTTTTTAAATTGAAAATTTTTATCTGTTGTGTATAAAAAAACTT
The DNA here is from genome assembly GCF_046866305.1 of Octopus bimaculoides. Taxonomy (NCBI): domain Eukaryota; kingdom Metazoa; phylum Mollusca; class Cephalopoda; order Octopoda; family Octopodidae; genus Octopus; species Octopus bimaculoides. The sequence continues at coordinate 23,072,653 of NC_142941.1, read as the reverse complement.
TCGCAATATATCTACTAGAAAACTGGAAACGTTACTTAGATGACTGCTTAACCCTATGGACGCACACATTTGAACAACTTATAGATTTCAAAAACCTAATTAACAGCATAAATGATAATATAAATTTCACCATGGAATACAGTAAAACTCAACTACCATTCCTGGATATACTAATCATCAAAAGAGATAAAAACATTGAAACAGACATTCAATACAAACAAATTCTAAACAATACTTACTGTTCTCTTCATGCCATCCCAAACACACAAAAAATAACATTCCCTTTAATCTAGCAAGAAGAATCTGCACAATTGTCTCAAACCCTGAAACTCACAATAAAAGACTCCAGGAACTAAAACAAATACTTCTTAAAAGACAATATCTATTAAAATTAATAGACAATGGAATAGGAAGTGCTAAAGCAATAACTATCCAAGAATTACATAAAACGAAAAACATGTCAGATACATCCAATAATCTACCCTTTATTACAGCACTCAACCCAAGAAATACAGAGGTTTACAATATTATCCACTAGAACATTCCACTACTAAGACAAGACCGAAGAATGAAACAAGCATTTGAAATGCACAAAATAATCAAAAGTAAAAGACAATCTAAGTCCCTTAGAAAATTCTCACAATTGCTAAATTACCTTTTGCAACTCCTACACCAACAGTCAAAAAGTGTGGCTGCCCCAATTGTGAGACTTACATTAATCTTATTGAAGAGACAACATGCAAATTCAAATCAGGGCAGATTTTTACCATAAAACATTACTTCACATGTTCTTCAAGGAATTTAATATACTCTAAGAAATAAACTGACCATTCACTGACAACAAATATGAGACCCCAGTACTAGACAGATTCCACTGAGTGGACACATAGACATCTGTGCAAAAAATAAGCCCCCAAATTCCAGGTTTTCCCACTCTACCTATGTTCAGTGAAGCACGGATAAACAAAGAGAATACTTTCATACAAAAGTACAAACCCAGATTTAACAAACTTTTACAAAGCACATACACAAATAACTATTCACACACAAAACTCATTCTGCCACTTAACAACATGAGGCACCTACGCAGCTAGCAACCTAAATTTTAGCCACTGGACTACATACAAATGGCTCCTATCTACACTCTCACCAGACAGATTAAATTTGGAGTGTAACTAAACATGTTCACTCAACCATGTTGGCCTTCATTTTAGGCACTAAATATACTGCCACTTGACACTAACACATGGACATAGTGGCAGAGCCGGCCCTATGGTAACTGATGCCCTAGGTGAATCAAATTTTAAACGTCACCCTGCTCCACATGGTGGCAATTGAAGCAAGCCCAACAAGCTGGGAATTTCCCCAGGAAAGTTTTTAGAAATATGAATAAGCATAGGAGCAATTTGAAGTCACTTGTAAAGGAAACTTTTAAAATTTATTTCTTGAAAATTAATGAAAACATGATGTACTGAAAATTTAATGTTTTACTAATTGGATGTGAGCAAATATGGTAAACAAACAGTAGTTCACTATGCCCTTGTTTGTATTTTCTTTCTGTGATTTGATTTGGCTTAAAGGTGTGTTTTTTTTTATTATTGGTTGTTGAAACTATTTAAATACTGTTGTTTTTTACTTGGGGTACTTAAAAGCTAATTTTGTGAACTCTGTCTTGCAAAATCTTTTACAAGCTCTTGGAGTGGAAATTTTCTACAAATTTCATGTTCTATGGATATCATAGCTAGTTCAGTGAGCCTCTCTTGGACCAGTGAAGTTCTTGGATATGTCTTTATTAATTTAAGTTTTGAAAAGCTATGCTCTCCACTTGCAACACTTATTGGTTGGGTTAGCAGGATTTTAAGAGCTATCTACAAATTTGGAAAGCTTTCTCTTTGTTGCTGCTCACGAAGTAGCCCAAGCACCTTCAGAGGACCATAGGATTTTTCAAGTCTTCTTGATATGACATTCAGTTCATTAGACAAATCTTTGGCATCAATATCCTTTGACTCTCCAACCTGTAGGGCAGACACAAGTTTTATGCAAAATTCCATTACTTGATGAGAAGTTTCATATTGCAAAGATTCTCTATCATACAGAAAGCCGAAGATGAAATTTACTTGTTTCAGTTGTTCAAAACATAATTCATGCAGCCATTTTAGCATGAAAAGCAAATACATACACACACACAACTCTATTTTATTATATAGATTACAAAAACAGTTTAAGTCAAGTTCAATATAATTGAGTACATTACTCAGTCCAATTTGACAGGTCTTACTCATAGAATTTGAAGAGATTCTTGAAGCAAAAATTATATAAGAATTTAATATATTTTAATAATAATTATAATAACAAAATTATTACTTTATAATTATAAATTTCTTAAACTCTCTCTCTCTCCTAAGTCAGCACCTCCCAAGACATCCCCAGATTTTGTTGTCCCCTAGATGTTGCCACCCTAGGTGGTTGCCTAGTTTGCCTAGTGGTAGATCCAGCCCTGCATAGCAGGAAGCATACAGAAGGTTCTAAACTTAATCGCATGTTCATTCTTTACAAACACTTCACAGAAAATATTCAGAGCATGTCAGCCTTAACTTATGATGCTAAACATTCTTAATTGATATTAACACACGAACAGAACATAGCGGTGAACCTACAAATATTTCTAAGACCAGTCATGTGACTATCCTCTACCAATCAAACCCTATTCCAAACATATACTAATTTCAGCCATGAATTCCCTATACAAACAGGGCAAGCTTCAAACATTAGTCAGAAACAAAACAGCTGTGACATAAGCCACATCTTTCTATTTCAAATTTCTGAGAATCAGTGTAAACTGTGAAACTGGTTATATCTTTAAATATAATAATAAAAAATATATTAACTATTCTCAGTGCATTTTCATCTTCTATTTTTCATATATATATATATATATATATATATATATATATATGTGTGTGTATATGTATTGTTGTGTCTGGAGAGAGTCATTCCCTTTTAGTGCGTTATTTAACACACTCAGCAGTAAAGTTTTCGTTCATTTACAACTTTACCAGTAAGTGTGTTAAATAATAAGGCATTAAAAGTGAATAACTCTTCCCAGACACAACAAAATATGCTCCAAAACATGAAGAATCTTGCAAACCAAATCCAAAAACAAAGTATATATATATATATATATATATATATATATATATATATATATATATATATATAAATACAGTGTACATTTAAACACATAAAAGGTGACCATCATAGGACACCTAGCATACTAGGTGGAAACTGTTTTTATTTTTAATTCTCTTCGAAATTTATCCCTAATAGTGGTTTGGGATTTTGGCTACTCCTTGCATGCTAGGTGTCCTATGATAGTCTCCTCTTATGTGTTTAAATGTTTGTCAATATATATATTTATGTTTATGTATGTTAAGATGGAGGTGGAAATAGCACAGAAGTAAGTCTAAAACATTTCAATTGAAGGGGTAATTTAATAAAAATGATTTTAAAAATTATATAAAGAAAATATTATTGGTTTCGATGAATCTCATCAAAATTCAATAAAAATTTATAAAAATTTGAAGTAAAAACAGTTTATCTTCTGTCTGGGGGTCAAGAACATGTCAAGAGATTTTTCGTTGAAGTCTTCTTTAAATATAGTTTGGTATAGAGTTGAAAGTGTGAGAGAAGGGGTGTCTATTGCCTAAAAGAAATTTTTGTATATTCCTGTCAAGGGAGTGGTTAAAAAGCATTTATTGAATGGGTTGTATGTCTACCTCTGTGTGTGTGTGTGTGTGTGTTTGTGTTGTGTTCAATGTCCTTTCAAAATGTTTGGAAAGTGACCAGCTGTGAGTTGATGGGTGTGTATGTTGTGATGAATGTCTTGTTGAAGAAAGAATTAAGATTTTTCTTTGGGTTAGATGTATTGCTTTGAGTGTCTCCACCTGTGTGTATGTGTGTAGTTCCCAGCTAACACAAGATCACCTTCAGTGATCCAGATGCTGCTCAATTTGCTCCATGAGTGAAGCATTGGTAAGGTGGAACAGAGATTCCACCTTTGCTTGTTGGTGATGTGTCATTCCTAAGAGTATTTGGCCCTCATCGGGGAAGTTAAAGTCACCCAAAAGGAATATATATGTGTTCTTCTAGTTTGGTGAGAACTTCTATCTTTGCAAAGCAGTCTTCAAACTTACCTGTATGATTTGGAGCATCCAATTGGCAATATGTAGTACGTATAACATTTCTGGCCATTTTGTAAAGTTATCCACCAATATTAGATAATATGATCCATTTAATGGTCCTGCAAAGTCTATGTGTAGCCTGGTCCATGGAATATCAGTTTTGGGCCAAAGTTGAAATTTTGTAGATGGTAATTTCACTGCAAAAGCACAACCTCTGCAGGATTTTACCAACTTCTCAATATCTTGATCCATTTTTTGCCAATAAACATAATTAAGTGATTCCATCATAGAAATCTCTGGATGTCCAGTATGGAATTCCTTTAACATTCGATTTTGTAGATGACAGGCATTACGATCATCTGTGCATGCATAAGCACATTATCACATATTGAATACAAGTTTGAAACTGTTATGTCCAGTAATATGTATTTTTTTATGTTTCTTCTGATCTCACTATATTTTTCATTTTCATGATAAACTCATTCATCTCAACATCATCATTTAACATCCGTTTTCCATGCTGGCATGGGTTGGACGGTTTGAATGGTAACTGGAAAACCAGGAGGCTGCACCAGGCTCCAATCTGATCTGGCCATGTTTCTACAGCTTCCTAACACCAACCACTCCGAGAGTGTAGTGGGTGCTTTTTATGTGTCACTGGCACGGAAGCCAGTCAGGCAGCACTGGCATCAGCCACATTCAGATGGTGCTTTTTGCATGTCACTAGCACAGGAGCCAGTCGGTGTGGGGGGAGGGGGAGTCAGGCGGCTCTGGGGCAGCGACCCACGCATGAATGAATGGTGCTTTTCGCATGCCACCAGCCCTGGTAATGGCCACAACTACAATTTCCATTTAATTGTGATTTGATTTGATTTTGATTTACTTGACTCAATAGGTCTCCTCAAGCATGGAATATCGCCTGACAATTCAAAGGTACTTTTTAAATGGGTTGGTTATGCAACATTGGTGTAGGCTATGGCTATGATCTCACTTTCCTTGCCGGGTCTTCTCAACCACAGCTTATCTCCAGAGGTCTCGGTCTTTTGTCATTGCCTCTGTGAGGCCCAATATTCAAAGGTCATGCTTCACTACCTCATCCTATGTCTTCCTGGGTCTCCCTCTTCCACAGGTATCTTCCACTGTTAGTGTGTGACACTTCTTCACACAGCTCTCCTCATCCATATGCAGCACATGACCATACCAGTGCAGTCGTCTCTCTTGCACACCACATCTGATGCTTCTTATGTCCAACATTTCTACACTCTGTTGTGTGTGCACACTGACATTACACATCCAGTGGATCATACTAGCTTCATTTCTTTCAAGCCTACGCATGTCTTCAGCAGTCATGGCCCATGTTTCACTGCTGTGAAGTATGGCAGTTTGCACAGATGCATCGTAACCTTTCACTCTAAGCAAGAGGCCCTTTGTCACCAGTAGAGGTAGGAGCTTTCTGAACTTTGCCCAGGCTATTCTTAATCTAGTGATGCCTTATTTCTAGTGATGCCTTATTTCTAGTGAGACAGCTGCAGGAGAAATACCTAGCTAAGGATAAACCTCTGTACCTGGCTTTCGTTGACATGGAGAAAGCCTTTGACAGGGTCCCCCGATCCCTTATCTGGTGGTCAATGAGGAAACTTGGGATAGAAGAATCGTTAGTGAGAGCTGTGCGAGCCATGTACAGAGATACTGCCAGTAAGGTGAGGGTTGGAAATGAGTACAGCAATGAATTCTGGGTAGAGGTAGGGGTCCACCAAGGTTCCGTCCTCAGCCCCCTCTTATTTATCATAGTCCTCCAGGCAATCACAGAGGAGTTCAAGACAGGTTGCCCCTGGGAGCTCCTCTATGCTGATGACCTTGCCCTAATTGCGGAGTCACTATCAGAACTAGAGGAGAAGTTTCAGGTGTGGAAGCAAGGTCTAGAATTGAAGGGCTTTAGAATCAACCTAGCTAAAACCAAAATCCTAATAAGTAGGAAGGTAGATAAAACACAAACCCCTTCAGGTAGATGGCCCTGCTCAGTATGTAGAAAAGGAGTAGGTAGTAACTCTATAAGATGTACCCGGTGCAAGCTATGGACACATAAGAGGTGCAGCAACATCAAAGGCAGGTTAACTAGCAAGTTAGTTTTTGTTTGTGGCAGATGTTCAGGTGCAATAAAGACTGTAAACAAACAGGAAACAACTTCTATCTCATTCCAGGGTGAAAAACTAGAGGTAGTCGATAGCTTCTGCTATCTGGGCGACCAAGTTAGTAGTGGGGGTGGGTGCGCTGAAAGTGTAGCTGCTAGAATAAGAATAGCCTGGGCAAAGTTTAGAGAGCTCTTACCCCTGCTGGCGACAAAGGGACTCTCACTCAGAGTAAAAGGCAGATTGTATGACGCATGCATACGAACAGCCATGCTACATGGCAGTGAAACATGGGCTGTAACTGCTGAGGACATACGTAAGCTCACAAGGAATGAAGCCAGTATGCTCCGTTGGATGTGTAATGTCAATGTGAATACCCGTCAGAGTGTAAGTATCTTGAGAGAAAAGCTGAACATTAGAAGCATCAGTTGTGGTGTGCAAGAGAGACGATTGCGCTGGTATGGACATGTGGTGAGAATGGATGAGGATAGCTGCATGAAAAAGTGCCACACCCTAACAATTGAGGGAACCCGTGGAAGAGGTAGGCCCAGGAAGACCTGGGCTGAGGTGGTGAGGCAAGACCTTCGTACATTGGGCCTCACCGAGGCGATGACTACTGACCGAGACCTTTGGAAATGTGCTGTACATGAGAAGACCCGGCAAGCCAAGTAAGATCGTTGCCAGTGCCCCTGGACTGGCTCTTGTGCGGGTGGCACATGAGATGCACCATTTTGAGCGTGGCCGTTGCCAGTACTGCCTGACTGGCTCCTGTAGGATTTTCGAGCGAGATCATTGCCAGTGCCCCTGGACTGGCTTGTGTGGGTGGCACATAAAAGACACCATTTCGAGCGTGGCCGTTTTCGTGCGGGTGACACGTAAAAGCACCCACTACACTCTCTGAGTGGTTGGCGTTAGGAAGGGCATCCAGCTGTAGAAACTCTGCCAAATTAGATTGGAGCCTGGTGTTGCCATCCGGTTTCACCAGTCCTCAGTCAAATCGTCCAACCCATGCTAGCATGGAAAGCGGACGTTAAACGATGATGATGATGATGATGAATGCTCTCTGAGCATCCATCCCCACTACAGACTTGGTCATCTGGGTAGTGGAAGCTATCAACTACTTCTAGTTTCTCCCTCTGGCATGTAATGGAATCAGTTTTCCGAGTATCTGCAGTGTTTATTGCACCTGTGCATCTGCCACACAAAAAAGCTATCTTCCCAGTAAAGCTGTCTTCCTTTGATGCTGCTGCACCTTTTATGCATCCATAGCTTACACTGAGTACATCTTATGGAATTTCTAGCTACACCTTTTCTACAGATCAAGCAGGGCCATCTACCTGAAGGGGTTTGTGATCTGTTTGCCTTCCTACTTACTAGGACTTTGGTTTTTGCAACATTGACTCTGATGGCCCTTTGATTCTAGACCTTGCTTCCACACCTGAAATTTCTTCTCTAGTTCTGGTAGTGATTCCGCTATGAGATCAAGGTCATCAGCATAGAGGAGCCCCCGTCTTAAATTCCTGTTATTGCCTGGAGGACTATGAGGAATAGAGGGGGCTGATCCTTGGTGAATCCCTACTTCTACCCAGAAGTCTTTGCTATACTCATTACTAACCCTTACCTTACTAACGGCGTCCCTGTACAGCTCTTATTAACCACTCATCAATCTCCAATTTCCACATCGCCCACCAGATAAGGGATCAGGGGACCCTGTCAAAGGCTTTCTCCAAGTCAACAAAATCCAAGTACAGAGGTTTATCTTTGGCTAGGTATTTCTCCTGCAATTGCCGTACTAGGAATATAGCATCAGTGGTGCTTCTACCTGGCACAAAACCGAACTGCATCTTATCTTAGCAGACTCTCTTCCTAATTAGTTGGACTATGACCCTTTCCGTGACCTTCATCATCTTATCCAGCAGTTTGATACTCCTGTAGTTATTTCTATCTAAAGCATCACCTTTACCTTTGTAGCAGTTGACTATGGTGCTGCTATACTAGTCATTGGGCATGACTCACACTACCAGATATTTTGAGCTTCTCAGCGGTGATTCCTGATGGGTTGGGGGCTTTTCTTGACTTCATATCCTTAATTGCTTTATCTACAAGGGTGCTATCTATTTGGGTAGCTGGTCTCTCAACTGGGTCAGCATTTGGCAGGCTCTCCTTTTCTCATTCATTCTCCACATTCAGCAGCCTTTCATAATGGCTTCTCCAAGCCTCTTTCTTTTCAGAATCATTAAAAGCAAGTGCACCATCATTCATACGGACACATTTGTTTCCTGTGACATCACAATTTTCTTTCACATAATGTCTTGCGATCTGATATACTTCAGTTTGTTGGTCCTCACATCGCTGAACATAGGCAAACTTGTTTTCTGCTTCTCCCTGCATCTAGGGAATGATGTTTAAAGCAATATTGTCTAAGCATGAATAACTGCCCATAACATTGTGTGGATTGAAGAGTTCATAATTACTATGAGTTGAAAGGAAATGTTTTTCTAATAAGTGTCTAGAAACTCCTTGCTGTGTTAAGTAACTTCTAGGCTATGTTAAGGAGCTTCTAGATTGATTGATTGAAGGATTGAACACGATAATTCTTCAGAGCCTGCAAAAAGCTCTTAGACAATTGTTATACACTTTGTAAGGTACTCTACTTGATCCTTGAGTTAAACCTGCTCTTGCCTTCCTGACCACATTCTGGAACTCTTTCCAACTTAGCTCCCTCCAATTAAATGCTGTAGTGTGAGCAAGTGGACTAATAAAGGACCCACAGTGTCCTAGATCTTGGTCCCTGGAAATTTTCCTCTTTCTGATTCTGTTCAAGAGGTGTCTTCCATATTTATATATCTATCTGTGTGTGTGTGTGTGTGTGTGTGTGTGTGTGTGTGTGCACATGCATGTGTGTGTATGTGTGTGCACATGCATGTGTGTGTGTGTATGTGGTGTGTGTATGCATGTATATTAAAGTCTGTCATACCGGCCATGATGAAATACCACAAGGTATAGAAAATACGTATTCGCCTTTATATATTTAATCCTTTATATTGAACACTCAGTATTTCATATATACAATAAGACATATTCCATATATTCAATAAGACATTCAATACTTTATTTCATTGTACCATCTATTTTTATATTATATATTGTATATTCCATATTCTATATCCCACATTAATTTTACAAGAATATAAATAAAACATAAAAAACAGAGTTGGAACTCTTTTAAATAAAATAATATATTCCTCTATACACAATCATACAAAACCCTTTTTTTTTTGTATTTATTTATACTCACACATATATATATATATATATATATATATATATATATATATATATGCAAACGTATTGGTAAAACCATTCCTCACTAATGCTTCATTATACCTCCCTGTTAGAGATTTTTCTGTCCACTGATAGATCGAGAGATGGTTGGAATTGGTTTTCTGTAAGGTTGGTACTTGCCTGTCCTCAAGTTTAGGGATATGTCAGGAAGTCTACCTTTGTCAAATTGGTGCTAAATGTTATAGTTACGCCAAATTCTATGAAGATGTTTGTAATTCTTCCTGAGCTTATTCATAGCATGACCAATCATATGGCTTCAGATTGCCAGATCATCATTCCTATATAGAGCCAAACTGTGAGATGAGGGTATGCTTTGTCAGAGTACCCAGGATAAATGACCTGACAATGTCAGCAACTTCAACCTCACTGTTGCACCCCATGGATGTGTTGAACGTTGGGTTGCCTTTCTTCTTTATTCAGCAGGAATTATTGTGAACCACAGTTGACTCTCTGGTATTCATGATGATTCTGATATTGACGTCACTCATTCTTGGTAATTGCCTACAAAAGTCTAGGGATTTCAGGAGGAGGAATTTTGATATTGAAGAGATATTGAACTAGATGAATTTTTTTGTAAGTTGCTTATTCTTGATATCACAGAATCAGTCAATTACTGCAGTGCTGCAATCCTATTGAGCTAACCTTGTATTCCTGCTGATATTGAAGTTGATGGCATCAAGAATACACTTACTTAGCAATGCCTATTCCACCCTTAGAGAGGTTAATCAGCCTGCATTTAGAATTAGAAAAGACATTGAGATTATGGTACTTAAGCATGATATGGGGTGGAGGGCATAGCAAGGTGATTCACACAATCCTTTATGCTTAGAAGGATGGCTTCAGTCTTTATGTCATTGTATGTAAAATAAAACGTTGTTTTTTTTTGTTAATTTTGATGATTGTACTTGTAAGGAGCTGTATACATAGAAGTGTTTGTTTCATTTAAGTTCTTTCATCAGCAAGAATGGGTTCATTAGGTAATTGCTTGATTTGTGTGATGTAACAGTTTAAAGAGTTTAGGAAGGGGTTAGAACAATGTGTGTATATATATTATGTATGTAAGCATGTATATTTTTACATGCATCTATATATTTATGTGTGTGTGTATGTAAATATGTATATATGTCTAAAGAAAAAGTATTGTTATTTGTGTTTCCCATTTATTAAAAATCTCAGACCTGTGAAGGTGAAAATTTTGGGAAAATTTGTAAGGTGCTGTGAATAAATAAAAACATACAGTATATATGAAACATGTGTACTAAAAATTTGATTTCAGCTTTAAGAATGTTCACCTGACAAAGCATTTCATGGGTCTTGGTATATGCAACACTTGATGCAGGTGCATTGCTTGTATTTGTTAGTTATCATAAAAATTGTAGAGCTGTTCAAACACAATACTGTACAAACTCATGTAATAGTTGAACACATGATATCATGAAGTCTACTTGTCAACCAAATCAGTAGACTGGCTGCCAGTGATTGTCACTTTTGGAATCCAGTCATGTATGACACACCAGCTTCACAGAACTTTTTCATATACCTCTAGGATCGAAGTATTTAGACAATGTGACATGGGGTGTCTGTATCTTGTAGGATTTACTTGACACACTGAATATATAATGGTTTGACATTATCTCTGTCAGTGCAAATTAGCCACTGTTCTGCAGTAGCCTCACCTCAACCTGCTTGCATTTGCCAGGTAATGCTGACTGTTACCTTGGAAGAGATGACTATAGTAGATAAACAATAAGCATAATTGTTGACTAATTAATTGCTTCTGGGTGTATAAGTGGTATGTACTGAAAGTGCCAAAGGAAGGAAGTACTGAGATAAGAATCTTACAATTTTGGGGTTGGACCTCAAGAACAAGAACACATCAGGCCACAAGAAATGGCATTGTACTGTATGGCAGCATTGAAATATGAAAGAAGAGAGAGTTGTGCTTCTTGCTGTTTCATGTTTAAATTTTATTTTAATTTTAAATGGTTCTCGAAATTATATTTATCTTACCTTTATATAAATCTTATTGTTGCTTTTTCTTTTTATTTTTCAGGTGATTTTGAAACGTTGAAATGTTGAAAACTGAAATAAAACAAAAGTAAACTTAGTTCATTCTGAAATATTCATTTTAAAAGCTCAAATATTTGTTTTGAAACATATACCAAAAATGTATTCTATGCAAGGTACTTCAACTAACTATCCACTTGGTCGTCAGTTCACATGTGAAACTTGTGGTGCTGTCTTCCCCCTCTATGATCAAATGAAGAGACATAAACAACAAACACACAGTGACAACAAGACATATTCATGCTCATATTGCCACAAAGTCTTTGCACAAGTGTCTAGCATGCGTAGTCATGAGCGATGTCATACAGGAGAACGGCCCTATACATGTTTAACATGTAGTCGTGGATTTTCCCAGAAAGGGAATCTAAAACATCATATGATGACTCACACTGGTGAGAAGCCATTTAAATGTCCACTCTGTTGGAAATCTTTTTCTCAACGTGGAAATTTGAAACATCATCAAAGATGTCACACTGGTGACAAACCATACACATGTGTCACATGCCATAAATCTTTCTCTCAAATTGCTAGCTTAAAAAATCACCATCGAGTTCATTCAGGTGAAAAGCCATTTACATGTGAAACATGCCACAAATCATTTTCTCAAAAAGGAAATCTTAAAATTCATGAGCGTTCACACACAGGAGACAAGCCTTACTCGTGTGATGTTTGTCAAAAAGCGTTTTCTCAAATCAGCAATTTAAAGATTCACAAAATGTCTCATGATGGTCAGAAACCATTTTCATGTCCTATCTGTGCTCGTGGATTTTCCCAGAAAGGAAATTTGAAAACTCATATCCGCAACCATGAGAATAATAACCGTAAAATGCCATTGAGCTGTGATGTTTGTGGTAAAGAGTTTGTTCATAAATCACTGCTGAAATGCCATGAAAAAACACACCTGGTTGAAAGAATGAATGCAATAAATGTTGCTCCCCACCACACACAACATAATGCCACTTCTAATAATGGCCCCAACAACAATAACAACACAAGCCATACCACCACCACCACCACCAATCCACATCATCAACACCAGCCCCATAACCAAAATATTATGAGGGGCATTGTGTACAAGCAACTTTAACTGAAAGATTGAACTTTCCCACTGATAAAGTGAATTAAAAATCATCAAAAATAATCTGAGCAGCTGAAAAACAGAAATAACTGGAAAAGATAAAAATCAAAAAGAAAAGTTAACATTATTTTTAGCTGAGGCAAAACAAAGTTATATATTTAGATCAAATATTTTTCTCAAAAGGCCTCTTTGGCTGTATTTATCTCAGTCTTAACCTAGTGCATTTCCTCCATTTCCTCACACCTTTGTTCATTTTAATTAAATCAAGAAAATATTGAGTAAACACAATTATATAATGTTTATATACAATCACATTCATATGTACACATATTTATATAAATACATCACTTACATATGTATCTGTATCAATATTAGAAAGGCAGAAAATGGCATTGGAAAAACAGAATTGGTAGAACATTGGACAAAGTGCTTTACAGTATTTAGTTAGGTCCCTTTAGGTTCAAACTTTATTCCACTTAGGTTGGCTTTACTGTGCATCCTTCAGGGTTGATACAAAAGGTGCCAATCTAGAATGGGAGTCCGTATAGTATACATACACAAAAAGAACAACAAATATACATGAACTTGTAAGAAATCAAAGATGGTCAAGCATTTTCTTTTCATTAAATACACACACATCATCATCATCGTCATTATAACATCTGCTTTTCCATGCTTGCATGGGTCAAATGATAATGTTGTTGAAGCACATATTTCTACAGCTAGATACTCTTGTTTCCAAACAAAGTAATATTTTTCCTAGTACAACAAACAGCAAACAGGCCAGATATGCATTTGCAGAGAATTCTAAACAATCAACATTGTTTGTATGAATGGTGACACATTGCTTACAGTCAATGTACACATGTTAAGATAAGGGAAATACATACATATGCACACACATACATATATACATATGTGTAATGGTTTCATGCCATAAAAGGAGATGAAAGTTCAGCAATCACTAGATACAGCTGAATTGAAAAGTATGAGCCTTGGCTCTTTGCTACCAAAGGTCTAAAAGCATCACATTCAGTTTAGAGTTGTTAAAAAAAAATCATGGCTGAAAGAACACAAACCAAAACCACACAAAAAAAGTGGGTGGCTAATTTTGGCCAACAGAGTTATGCCTCTTGACTTTTTATTATTTTTTTTTTTATTCACTAATGACCTGCATTCCAAGGTTCAGATGACAAAAAGAGCTGTAATCAGATGTGACACTTTCAGGCTGTAAGTAACAAGTAGTGAAGGCAATACATTTCCAGTCAGCTATATCTAATAAATGCTGAACTTGCATGAAACCATTTGGTAATATATTGGCTACTATGAGACTATAATGTATAAATAATTTGATGTTATAGTTTATAATATTATAGTCTATGTATATTATTGACTATATTATTATATAAATGTGTTTCCAGTTCCCAAAATTCATTCACCAGGCATTGGTCAACATATAGCTGTATAAGGGTAGGTTTGTATGTGTGTGTAAATATTATTAAACTGAGAAGAGATGAAGATTGGCAACATGAAGGGCATCTAACCATAGGAAAGCTACTTCAATACAATCTGTTTAACCTGTGCAAGCACGAGAAAGTGGACGTAAAAACTATAATGATGATGAAGGTATATGTATCTATATATATATATATATATAATATATATATATATATATATATATATTATATATATATATTCATTTTTTATCTAGTTTCAGCTCATATGCTGGGGCCATTATATAAAAGACAAGAAAACAAGAAATTATTTAATGAACTTCATTAACTTACAGCTGTTTCTGCTATGATATGCAATGCACTCATCAGAGCTTTAAAAATGAAGTGCAATTTTATTTGGGAAAGCATTTATTTATTTAGAGGACTTTGTGAAAATGTAATGTAGTATTGAGTTTGAAAGGGAAAATGTTGTACTTGACTAATGTTTTTCTCTGAAGGATATGTATATTGAGTTCTAATACCAGGTTATTGGTATTACTATGCCTAAGCATATGTGTGTACACAGACACACACACACACACACACACACACACGTCTGTTTTGGAATGATAGTTCTCAAAATACATCACACAGTTATAAAACCCTTTTGGGATAGAATGGTTGAAAACTGCCCATGGGACTTGAATCCACATCTCCTGTATGTATGTATTTCTATATATTTTTATATATGTGTGTGTATTTATTTATATACATATATGTATATGTGTGTGTGTGTATATATATATATATGTATGTATGTATATATCAACCAACATCCAGATGCTCTTCTTGTGTCCAGAGATCAGCTTACCAAGTTTTTCCTGTTCCCTCTGTACTGGGTTGCATGCATACAATCAACCAGGCTCTTGTTTGCTGTCCATCATTTCATGTTGTCAGTTCACAAACTTCTTTGATGACCTCTTACTCTCTTCTCCTCAACATTTCCTGTCAGGGTGATCTTAGACAGTCACTCCTGGAGCATTGTATGTTCAAAATATGATAGCTTTGTGGACTTGATTCTCAACAATAGATATCTTTGGACTTTCAGCATTTCTAGTACTGCAGCCTTTGTTACCCTGTCTTTCTAGTTTATCCTGCCTTATCTGCAAAAGATATACTTTTCAAAGGTTTCTATTTTTTTACTTCATAGCTGTGTGCATTGCCCAAGTTTCTGCCTCTTGAAGGATTGTTGGCATGGTATAACACTTTCCTAGCTTCAGTTTTTGTTTTGACCTTATTTATTCATTGAGTAACTTCTATATAGCAACCTTTGATTTGTCTTAGATGCTTGAGGCTTTGGTGTTTGTCTTAGATGCTTCAAGCTTTTTTTATTTGCTCAAGCTTTATACAAGCTTCTGTTTGTTCTGTCTTGTGAATAACCATTGTCTTTGTCTTTTTTTACATCTATATTTAGACCGTTTTTATTGTGTTGCTTTTTTACAGCATCAATTTCTAGTAATATCTCATTGCTCTCTGCCAAATAATGCTGTCATTGGCATATCTTATATTGATTATGTTCATGTCATTGACTGTGAGTCCTTTGATCTCATATGACTTTGAGTATATACTCAGTACAAATATTCAATGGGAATAGTGATAATACACATCCTTGTCTTACACCTCTTTTGATCTCTGCTGGTTCTGACAATTGCTGGTCTATTTTGATGGCTGTCTGTTGGCTCCAATATAACACACAGATGATTCTGGTGTCCTTTCCTTTAAAACTGTTTTTATTTTTAGCTCTCTGTGGTGTATGCAGTCAAATACCTTGGCATAATCTATGAAGTGGGCAAATAGATCTTTCTGAATTTGCATTTGTTTTTGTACTTAACTGCTGAAGCAGAATGTGGAACCTCTTGTACCTTTATTGAGTCTAAATCCAACTTGCTCCTTATTGACTTCATTTATTTTGCTTCATATTTTTCCTAGCATGATTGTAAGAAATATTTTAAGAGCATGGGGTATGAGACCTATAGTCTTGGAGTCAGAACACTCATTTGCCTTAAGTTCTTTCAGGTAGGGTGATAAATACCAATGTTTTAAAATCTTAGGGGAAGTGTCCAGTGTCATAGATATCATAGAAAAGAAAAGGTCTGTGAGTTTGTCAATGCCATAATCTTCTAGTGCTTCTAACATCTCACATGTTACTGTATGTGGTCCTGGAGCTTTACCTTTTCTCAGTCTTCAAAAGGTTGGAGGTGAAGGTTTTTCAGGTTTTTCATCCTCAAATAAATCTCCTATTTATTCTGTCCATCTTTTACTGATCTCCTTATTTTCAAAAAACAGTTTTCCTTTGCTTTTAATATATCCCCCTTTTGTGTTTTACTATCTATTACTTATTTGATATTTTTATTCATTTAATTGGGTTTTTTAAAGAGTCTTGATTTCAACACATTTTCCTTTCTGCCATTTTTTTCTCTTTCCTATATTTAATTTTGATGATTGAATTTATGTTTCTTGGGGTTGGTGTTCTCTGTCTTTTTTGCATTCTGTTAGAGAATTTCTCCAGCCATCCATTGCTGTTTTTTTCCCTCTAGTAATGTACCTATTCCCTACTTCACACTGTCTCTGAGACTTTCCCATTTGACATCAGTTTTTTCATTGGGTGTTTCTTGAAGACATTTTCCAAGCCTTCAGTTCGTGACCAGTTCATATTTGTTTTTTTTTTACTTCAGTGGTATATCTGTTTCACATCTTCTAATCTCAGACAGTCAATATCATAAAACTTTTTTGCTCTGGTTTCTTTGCCCATGCAATTTTCAAGCTTTATGCTGATTTTTGCAATAACAAGGTTGTGATCCAAAAAAGATGTCCACACTTGGGTATGTTTTGCTCTTTTTGATATTGTTGCAGAATTGGCTACTTATCAAGTATGTAATCAATTTGCTTTCTTCCTACACTGTGAGGGCTTTCCAAGTGTATCTTTTCCTTATCAGAAGATCAAACATAATGTTTGCAATACACATTTTGTATCTTTTGCAAAGACATGTGAGTATTGTATCTCTCTCATTTCTTTTGTCTAGTTCATAATTTCCTGTTAGAAAAGTTTATTTTCCAGAGTCTAACTTAACCTTGATGTCTCCTATAGTCAGTAAAATATTAGTGCAGGGTTGATTGTTTGATAAAACTCTTCCACTTGTTCCTGAGTATGCTGTTGTGGGTCGGGTATAGACTTGTAAAATAGCTATTTTGAAAGACTCTGCTTGATTTTTCATTAACTGGCCTTGTACAAATTTTCTCATTTTTCATGCATCAGCACTTCTATCCCATGTTCATGTTTTATATCTGCATGTTGGAAATCATAATATTCACTTTTGTTATAGCTGTCTCCTACCCATTTTGTTTCTGATATGCTCATGAAATCTGTATTAAGGACATCACCTTCCTGGATTAAGTTAACTACCTTTCCTTTCTGAATCAAAGTTCTAATATACATGTGCCTAATCTAAAACCCCTCTTGCAAAATTTCAGATATACCACCCTTAATGAAGTGTCACTTCCATGTAATTTTCAACAAAATTATCTACTGAGGTCCCAGATTCCTTTGTATTACTGGTCTGCTTTTCTTTGGTTCAGTATTGGCATTTCTTTGGGATAAAATACAATGGGGGCCCCAATCTCTTTCACAATAACTGGCCAAAGTCATCTTCTGTGACTTGACATGTCCTGTCTTATGGCATATCACATTTGCTACTGCCACACATTCAAGTCCAATGACCTATTTTGTTCATTTGCATTCTCTGCTCTTTCAGGTTTTATGTAATTAGGGACTGACATTATCACTCTCAGGTATAGCCCTTGAGTTCAGTTGTGTGGTTTAGTTGTCTAGTTGAAACCAGGAATCAAGTTGCGACCACAATCATATACTGCAGCATCTGTTGAGGTATACTTGAACTATGTGTGTGTGTGTGTGTGTGTATGTAAATATATGTATCTATGGCTATGTATATGTAAATACATACCCCCCCCCCCCCATATATATATATTGCAGACAAGAAAGTAAACTTTGAATACAGTAAAGTTGTAAGAACAGCAGAGAAAGATTAGGTATTTACCCATATAAAATGGAAAAAAGTTGTTAGAAGACAGCTATGGGGTCGAACCTGTACCCCACAGATACCAGCTGAGTGCTTTAACCATTAAACTAAATGGCTGTCTACTCTTTAGATGACCATGACCATCACTGACGTGTCACCAATACCCATGCAAGAACTTGAAGTTGAGTGTGGCTTGCCAGCACCACAACTCTGACTAGCAATACCAAGAAGCCCAGAGAGCAGCAAAGTGCAAGATAACCAGCTCAGTAGAGCAGTGAGTTTTATATACACATTAGCTTTCTCCTAGAGGGATGCCTTACAAAAGACCAAGAGTCCCTTCCTCCATATAGGCTTACCGTGCCCTCTGACACCACCCTAAGTATTTCTATGTTCTAGTGCTCATATACTAGTTAACCCATAGCTGGGACTATGACAGGTGCTACTACTCAGGGTCAGAGAAGACCTGGGAACATTAGTGGCCTAGAGGTAGTTCCATATACCTCAAAATCTTGCAACCCCTGAACCAGAGTCCCACTACTGGATGCAGTTTAAAGTCATACCCAGGACGATACATATATACACATGCACATACATATATGTATGTATGTATTGAATAATCTTATCATTAATTGAATCCAGGATAACTTAACTAACATTACCTTATTCACTTTTGGTATGATTTATAAGTTTACATTTAGAGTCAGCTAAAAAATTCAATTTGTGATCTTTATCAAGTTTTGGGAAAAGGTCAGGGAGCTAAGCATTCAACCCTATCATGTATTTTACTTGCACTAATTGCTTCACTTGGTTATTTATTTTGTAATCTGTGTTAGGATTAGTTTTTTTTTTATATGTTTTGATAATAGTATGAGGCCTCCTAGGTATTTTGTTTTGTCTGGAAGTACATACAGTTTACTAGTACCACAAAAATGCTTCAGATCATTTATAAGTGTGTACTGAAAGGTGTTGGAAAATTTTCTAAACTTTACCTTCCTTATCAGCTTCAGCAGATCATTTTCAAAAGCTTTTAAACTGTGGCGAGCATTTTCTTGTTTTAAGTCCACATTTATTATCATAAATTCTCATGAGGTCCTTTTTCTTAGAAAGAGATTTTCCGGTGTGTGTGCTTAACTAGGTGTTCCTTTTTTTCTCTATCAGCTTTTTAATGTCCAGTTTCCTTGGTGTCATCAGGGTATTCATCAGGAAACTTATGAAAGGATATTGCTCCATGCCAGTGCTCAACTTTGTAGTTGGAAGTCAGCAACTGAGGAGGGAATATTAGGTTTGGTGATATATTCAAACAAAATAGAGCTCAAAACATGAGTGTATGTGTGTGTGTGTGTGTGTGTGTATATAATATATATATATACATATGCACACATGCACATACACACCACACACATACATGTATATATATATGTTTCAAATTTTGGCACAAGGCCAGCAATTCCAGGGAATTGGGTAAGTTGATTACATCAATCCCAGTGTTCAACTGATACTTATTTTATTGTTCCTGAAAGGTGAAGTTGATCTTGGTGGAATTTGAACTCAGAATGCTGCTAACCATTTTTCCCACACATATATGTTAGCATATACATACACATGCACACACAACATATATGTCTGTGAATATATATGTGTATGTGTGTGTATATATATATATAGTTGAAATTTATAGTAAAACAAA